>NC_133663.1:113268943-113568943 GCF_037893015.1 Macrotis lagotis | reverse complement strand
TGCGACATTTGATAATGGAAGATATGTTTGATCATATATAATTTGAGAAGAAAAACCATAAAAGTGGACTAAATTAAAAAGTGAAAGATAGAGGCTTCCTGTTCAAGGTTTAAAATGAAGTAGGCAAAAGTATTTCCATTCAGCCCAAGAAGGAACTGGAAGCTTTGGAAGCTCCTTTTTGTTTAACCATGAAATCTAATTTCTGATGTTGAGTGGATAAGAAGATGAATTCCTAATAAAATATGCTTTCTGGAGAAGAGGAAACAGAAGGAAATATTCATTTATATAGCACCTAGAATTGCCAATCTCTCATTTCCTTAATTCTCTAGAGTCTCTAGAGTCCAACCATTTATGGTTTCTTATAAAACAATAATATTCTATAGTATTCATCTACTATAACTTGTTTAGCTATTCCTCAGTTGATGGGCATCCCCTCAATTTCCAATTTTTTGTCACTACAAAAAGAGGTGCTATGAGATTTTTGGAACATGTGAGACTTCTTCCATTTTTTATGGTTTCTTCTGGATATAGATTGTAGAACTGGAATTTCTGGGCCAAAGGTAATGAACAGTATTATGCTCTTTGGGCAAAGATTCATATATTGCTCTCCAGAATGGTTGGAATCATATACAACTTCATCAGCAATGCATCAATGTTCTAATCCTCTCACAGCCTCTCCAGTAGTGATCATTTGTCTTTTTTATTCATCTTAGTCAATCTGATATGTGTAAGGTGATATGTCATATTTTTTTAATTTGCTTTTCTCTAATCAGTAATGATTTGGAATATTTTTCATAATATATATATATATATATATTGCTTCAATTTTTTTCAATTCATCAACTTTAGTTTTTCAACTTTTTCCACAATCCAAATAATTGCATAGTATAACATTTAATATAAGTATCATGCTTCCAATGGTTCTACTCTTTTAGGAAATATCATTTTAATTGTCTTTTACCAGAGTGCCACATAATGCTAGTGATTATTTTAATAAACATTGACAAGAATGTCATTTTAATTTACTTCATTTCCCAGTTTTAAAACATTCTATTAGAGGAGGTTATAATAAGTCATTCCTAATTTCAGAAAAAAAATAATTACTTCAATTAATATAGCAAGACAGGATTGACATGCTACTTTATACCCTTGGCTTTGAAAGGGTCATCAATGCATTATTTGTAAGCTTTACATATATATATATATATATATATATATATATATATATATATATATATATATACATATATATACATATTTAGATATTTAGATATTTAGATATATATCCCTAATCCTTAAATCCTTAATTAACTAATAATGAATAAAATAGGGTATTCATATACTGATAAAATGTAAATGTTCAGAGATTAGAATTTTGATAATTTGAATATTCTAGCATTTGTTTAATGTGACTTGACACCTAGTAGCTTCAGAGAACTTGGAGCTATTGAGTTGTCAAAATAATTTAAAATGATAACCATAATTTCAAAGAGTTTATAATCAAGTTAAGGTATCAAAACACATACCTCATGAGAAACTTAATTACAAAGTCAATGTATCATACAAGACAATTGCTGTGCTCTATAGGATAATTTTATGTTTCTATCATACCTGTTCCACCTAATTCAATGAGTGATTCTCTGGATGTTCAATCTTCTAGTTCACAATAATAGAGAGGAAAGTTTTTTTTTAAAAGAAGAAAATACCACAAGAGCAATCCTTAATTATTCTGTTCATTTGAACCTATAGATCATTTGTTCTTGTCTGATTGTGATTCATCCATATTTATTTGCAGTGGTATTTTTTATTCTGAAAATGTATAGCAGAAGTGGCACATACAGATGTAGATGGTCTTATATCATAGAACTCCACTAGCTGTCAACTATTTAGAATGAAAAGTGCAAAGCACAAGATATTGCTTTTGAAAAAATGAAAGGCTCTATTGAAAACAACATTATTATTTCATTATTTTTAAATATGAAACAGAAAAGTAGGTATATATTATTTTACCATGTGTATGCAATCAGTTATACACACAGATACATGCATCTTTATATTTTTATGGGACAGAAACCGGGTAAGTGTCAGAGAGTGCTAAGAATGAATGATCCTAGGTATTAAAGCTTTCTTTAATAATCTATGACAGCTAAATTGCTGATAAAGTCTATAGTCTTTGCATTTTTTTAGAGTAGCTAGGTAGAAAGGGAGGTAGCTATATGGAACAACTGATATGAACCTGGAGTCTGGGAGTCTTGAGTTCAAATAATAACTCAGATATTTACAAATTATTTGATTGTGGGCAAATCATTTTTTTAGGGTTTTGTAAGGCAAATGGGGTTAAGTGGCTTGCCCAAGGCCACACAGCTAGGTAATAAAGTGTCTGAGGCTGGATTTGAATTCAGGTACTCCTGACTACAGGGCCAGGGCTCTATCCACTGCGCCATGGGCAAATCATTTAACCTCAGTTTGCTTTAATTCCCTGAGGAAGGGAATGAAGGACCCTATGGACAATATTAGCATACTATGATCCATGGGGTTTCAAAAAGTAAGACCTAATGACCAAAAATAATAGTAATAAGAAGAAAGGAAAGTTTTCCAAGTCGAGAAACTTCCTAAACATCAAAATAATGTTATGTTGAAACATCACAAGATAATCAGAACTTTGAACAATGCTTATAATTTAATATGCTGCATTAAAGGATAAATAAATAAGCAAATAAATATATACATGTATATGTAATAGGCCTGGAGAAGGACTAGGTGAAATAGTGTTTTTCTTTATGAAGATTTTTTTTAATTAATAAGGCTTCATTTTGGAAAGACCAAGACTGAAGATTCGGCAATCAAATTTTAAACCAATCATGAAAAGCATAGAAGGGGCAAGCAAGTCTTGTTAACAAGTACTTGAACTTCTTGGACATAGCTCCTTTTGTTGCTTGAAAAGGAATTGTCTTTGGACAGCAAATAGTATTCCTATTTTTCTCATTATCCTAAGAGATAGTGCACATTAAAGGAAGAATTAGATTTCAAAAAAAGTTGTGGATAAATTAATGTTAGGATGTATTCATGCATGCATGCATGCTTACAAATATATATGTGTTCATTATATATGTACGTCTATATATTTATCTATCTAATGCTTGGCCAAAAGCTAGTTTTTCTGGATTATAATTTCAAACTTTTGATACAGACATAGTAAAAAAGACAGAAACAAAGTTTTCTTTTGTAACATTTTGGGAAATTTAGCTACATTGATCATTGGTTTACTCTAGTATGGTCTTTTGCACATTCTTTCAAATATTATATTGTCATTTCTTTCAAGACCATTAGATGAAAGTGGTCCACACATCTGAAATGCTGCATAACTCCTCATATATTTTAAATGCATAGATATAGGGATTTATATTAAAACTAAAACATATTCATTACCTGATTTTGGGGGACAGAACAGCGCTACATTTTTAAAATATATTGAAGAAAATAAGGGTCTAGATATTATTCAGAAACTTTTCTTTGGGGATTAGCTTAAAATTATCTATAACCCTTTAGATCTGAAATTCAAATCTGAAATCTATCATACAAAACAATGACCATGGCACCTAGATTAGTTGTTGTGAATAGATCTTACTCAAATTAAAATGATGTCAGTTTAGGTTCAAAATTAGAACAAAATGAAGGAGTATTAGGTCACTGAACAGTTGAAAAACGCTAACGTGTTTAATATAGACATCACACAAAAAAAGATATTCAACAAGGATACTCCAGAATTTGTCTAGAGCACCTAGTATGTAATGACTTGTGATCTTTCAACACCTGCTAACTCAAGTGCCCCAGCTCCACATGATTGGGTCAGAGGCTACCAAAAAATCAGTGCTAACATAGATTTAACCTTTGTACCCTAAGCTAAAGCAGTACTGGGGACAAATTTTCTCTCTTCTAAAATAAAATTAGCTGAAATCACAGTAGGAAGGCATTAGAATATTACCTCTGCCATTACAATGATGAGTATCCAATGAATACTCAATAAAAACCTTTTCTACAATAATTTATTGAGCTCTTGTTATCAACAAAGAAATGTGCCCCCAAAACACACACACAAACAGATATTCATACCCATATTTATTAATAATTTTGAATATATGATTTTATTATATTTTATTTCCTCTAGAGTTAGAAATAACTCCATTCAAAGTAGAATAATTTTTGAAATGTATATAGATAAAAAAACTAATATTAAAAATTAATCAACTGGTAACCTGTCTTCTGATGATGAACTTCTTTGAATTTAACTAATTTTCATTAGATAGACTCAGAGAATGGTACCAGAAGCTTTTCCATCCTAACAGGATCTTCCAAAGTTTGTTTGTAATGGAACATTCTTTAAGAACCAAAATCCATCTCCAAGTTGTAATTAAGTATCTGATTTGAATTTTAATGTATATAAATTAACTATGTGAAGGTTTTCTTTACTTGTTTGGTTTAGTAGGAGAACCATTTTTCAGAAGTATAAATTTATTAAATAACTAATAATACCAAAATTAGTATTTTGAATATAATTTATCATACATGAAATAAATTTTAAAAGTTATAGTATATTCATCTGTCAAATTTTAGATGTAGTACTACAAATAATTCTTCTTTAGATAAACTAAGATTTGTTTACACAGGTGCTCTGTATTGATATTTATGAAGAAATCTATTACAATTGTCATTTTTCATTGCTCACACAATCTTTAAATATGATACACTTGCTTTTATATAGCCTAGACTTCTACAGTTGTTCAGTTCAATGTCATTATTTTGCTACATTAAAGGCAATCATTATTTTTTAGCAGTTCTTTCATTTTATTTGATTTTTTTTATTCTTTCCAGGGAAAACCTACATTTACTGCAAACACATCAATACCTTCACAGTAATTTGTGAATTCAGTAGGTTTTGGAATAGTGGAATACTCATCAAACCCAATATAATATGCAACATCAGCAAAAGAGAAAGGAATATATTATGTTAAGATAATTTATGATTAAAATATTCAAAGTAACAGCTTTTGAAAGATGATTCTATTATTTCAAGTCATTGTATATATTGTCACTATAGTAAAACTATGCTATTTTAATGTATGACCTTTCTTGTTTTTATTTTAATTGATTGCTTCATTCTGCTTATCTATTTTATGTTTTTTCATGGACAAAATTTTTTTTCCCATTTTTGCAAGGCAAATGGGGTTAAGTGGCTTGCCCAAGGCCATACAGATAAGTAATTTTTAAGTGTCTGAGGTCGAATTTGAACTCAGGTACTCCTGATTCCAGGGCCAGTGCTCTATCCACTGCGCCACCTAGATGCCCCATGGACAAAATATTTAAAAATAATTTAGAGCACTTTTTCCCCCTTATAACAAGATTATTTAGGGCAATTTTTTTTCTTTTCTATTAAAGAAAGAACATAGGGTAGAACAGTTAACTTATATGGAAATCTTTCGTATATATTTTATTTTACAAATTTTATATTTAAAAAATGTTTGTTTACCTGATAAAATCAACAATTTATAATCAGCATTTGAAGGATCTTTTTTTTTTTAAAAATGTTTTCCTAGTTTTGTGGCCTTGGGCAAGCCACTTAGCCCCACTGCCTGGCAAAAAGACCCCCTAAAATCCAAAAAAAAGCAAACAAAAAATTATTTAGGAATTTGGGTTAAGTGACTTGCTCAAGGTCACACAGCTAGGCAATTATTAAATGTCCAAGGTCAAATTTGAACTCAGTTCCTCCTGGCTCTAGGGCAGTGCCAACTAACTGCCCCAACATTTGAAGGTTCTTAAACACCAGGAAACCAAGAAAAGAATATTTAATTTCTCAAGTTCTTCCCAAGAATGTAAAGGAAAAACTTCCTTAAATACTAATGGAGATGATTCCTAGAATATTAAAAACTTAACATTTTTCCCTTTAATACTGTCATAAAATTGAGGTTGAGTGATTAAGGGTGTTGGAGGGAAAATGTGGAAACAAAATAAATTCCTTTGGTCATTTTAAAAAATGCGTATGATACCATGATGGCTAGTTTTGATTAATGCTGATTTCATTGGCATAGAAATCTGTCCTTCATGATGAGGCAAAACATTTAGCCAAACATTAGTTAACCCAAAAGCAGCATTTTGCATTATTTCATTAACTCTATAAATCTGCATTTTGATTATCTCCTACTGGGAAAAAAACATTCATACAAAATTACATTGTAAAATAAAAAAAGTATTGTTTTAAGTTACAGAAAAAAGTAAAACATTTTGATCACCTCACTATCTTCATATCTTACAAGTTAATACACTAGAAATCAACTGGTAAATTGATACAATGAAGTTAAGTCCTAAACTGTAGCATAGTTTGTTAAAAGATATTAGTTACCTCTAAAATCTATAAATCCTAGGTAGGACTATATCCATATTTGAAATTGTTGACATATTATAGAAATATATTTTAAAACTGTTAACCAATTTGAAAAAAAATATTGTTGACCATGTAATTTAAGGAAATGTAACTTTAAAAAACTGATTTCATAACAAATGTGATAGTATGATCTGTGAAATAAAATAGTAGTCTTTATGAAGTCAGTAGCTAATTGAGAATTTAAAATATCTCAAAAAAGCTACTTAATTTAATTAGCTAAGTAATATTTCTTAAACTGAATATATACATGAGTTGACTACTCTGGAAGCATGAGCTCATGACAAATACCCTAACAATTTGCATTTTGTTTTATTAATAGAATTTTAAAAGGGGGAAGGATTATATATATATATATATATATATATATATATATATGTATATACGTGTGTATGCATATTTGTATCCATATAGCAAATATCTCATATCCTTTTTGAATTATGAGATGACTACAAATTAGTGGTTTCTAAGCTAATATAGTCTCATAGTCTATTTTACTGACTACTTGAAGATATACCAATCTATTTATAGAAAAGATCATGTTAAAAATTGCAGTCAGTAGTCAATAAAAATCTACTAAAATTTTATTTTTGTACAGATTCACAATATTTTCAATAAAACCAGAAAAGAGAAGTTTGTCATTCCAACCCAGTAAAAATTAACCTTCTATTTCATATAGGCAAATAAAATAAAATACACAATTTTCCTTTTTTTCCCCTATTACTGTAAGATATGTAAACACATCGACTCATTTTTCCTGTAACATAACAAAAAACTTTTGTTACTTGGGAGAAAACAAGTCAGTTTTGTGTTCATAATCTTGCTTTGAATTCCTGATCAAAGAACAACAGTGATTCTATGTCACACCTCCCTGAAATAGAGGATTTCTTTTTTCAGTTTTACTATTTCCATCTCTAAGTTACTTCTAATTGCTTTTTCTTCTCATTATTCATTTGTTAACTTTTCCTGTTCATTTCTATGTTCTTTTTTTATTGCTTCTACACCACACAATAACTCAACTTTTGTTCTGAGGTTATCTAGTATGATTTTCTTTTCATCATCAATTTCTCCTTTTGTTTTGGCATCTACTCTGTGGAGGAAAGCTGTTTTTAAGAGAAGAAGCTGAAGATGTTGAAGTGTACCCAGGTATCTTTATAATTTCTATTGTCTTTAATTCTGGAATTTTCTTGCAATATGTTGTAAAAGATTTTCAGAGGATCTATGTTATCAAAATTTATATCTGACTCTTTAGAGCTCCTTATAACAAATGAATTTAGATTTACTGACTTGAGTATAAGAGGGACTTGTTCAGAATCTAACTTTTGTTTCAATACTGGCACATTTTTTGTCTTTGACAGAAAGGTAAAAACATCCCTTTGAGTTTAGAGATAGTACGTGATGATGGTGGAACTGATTTTTCTGGTAGTTTCTCTGGTAGCTTAATAAATTATTGGCTTTGTTAGGAGGAGTAAATTTCTTGGATACCTGGGGAAATGACTAGCTTTGTAAGGAGGAATAGATTTCTTGGGTACCTGGAGAAATGAGTAGTATTGCAAGGAGAAATAGATTTCTTGGATAACTAAGGAAATAGCTAAATTTGTTGGGAAGAGTAGGTTTCTTGGATACCTGGGAAACACCTAGCTTTGAAGATTTCTGTTCCAGAGTTTACTTTTTCAAAATTGTATACTTAGGATTGGCAGCTGAATATTTGAAAGGAGGTGTTTATTCTTTGGTTTAGGAAAATCCTTGTCTTATACCAGTATCTGGATAACAAAGTTGTCTGGAAATACTCCTTAACATTAAATTCATCTTTCCATCATCTTACTTCTCCAGTGACCTTACTTATTCAATAGATGATTTCTCCTTCTGTAAAAGAAAATTCACAATCATTAGCACCTTCATAGGTAAATAATGTTCTTCAATATTCCTTAGATTTTTTATTTGCCTTCTATTTCTGCCTTTGTTACTTCTACACTCAAATACTGTGCTAATGCAAATCTTAGGTTATATGTAATAAAAAAACTTGTATGCTTTTTTTAAATTTGCTTCATTAGTGAACATTCTTGTCCAGAGGTTCACAGAACCATCCTTAAACATATCTCCAAATCCAACTCTTTAAATTTTCTTGGACTGAAAGTGATTCAGCTGCAGTTTCACTCTCATTTACTAGAGAAGTTGAAGGTGAGGTAAGGCTAGTAAAAAACAACTTATTATTCCTCTTGAACTTCATGGGCAACTCCATCATCAGATATCTCCAATTCTTTCACAAAATTTAAGGAATAGTCCTGACTTATTCAAAGTTATACTCCAGCATTCATCGTCTACCTCTTCATTAATATTAATAACATCTCCCAATCTGAGAAGTAATTCATCTTCATTTTGTGCAATATAGTAATAGAGAACTTTACACTAAAGGGGAGTAATTATTGATGAAATTTATCTGGGAAGTCCAAAGTTAGAATTTTGTGCAAGGACTCAAAAGATTTACATAATGTAATGTAACTTACTTAAGCTGGAAGCACAAATGCATACATATATGGTAACTATTCCTGTTTCTCTTAAAATCTGTTCACAAAGAAGAATGGAATAGAAAAGTCTAAATTAAAGGAAAAAATATATTTCCTTTCATAAAAATGATGGACGCAAGGTACAATGATAAATATTTTTAGAAATAGTGTTTGTATTGAATTATTTTACTTGACTGTGCTAATATTTATTTTTCTTTTTCAACATTATTGGATAATTTTGATCAGGGGAAAGGGGATTAGCAATAGCAATGTCAATAAAGAGAACCATTATAAAAAAATAGAGAACAGAAAGAAGTACAGAATTAAACAGAAAAAAAGCATATTTTAGAGTTATGTGTAAGATTATTGTATGAATATTTTAAAGTGGTATTAATTAGAGATTCACAGCTACAATTAATATTTTTGTATTCTGATGTCTTTGTAAAAATGTTCCTTTTGGGGATGAATTCAAATTCAGAACTTTTAAACCCCCTCAAAAATCATATGATTTTTACCTCCACACAAATACAAATGATTAGTATTATTATCTGTACATTTTTGCACAAAAATTATATACTAAAACCTCATTATCTTTATTATTATTATATTTATTATTAATATTATTGATATAAACTAATTGACATTTCTTTAAAGTCATTTCAGTCTCCAAATTATATCACAGAAGAACTTTAACTTGGTTAAAATGATATATTTCCATTTTTGGAGTGATCATATTACAGAGGTATAGTTTATTCTATGAAGCTCAAAAATTAGAATGACAATGATTGCATCCAAACTTGACTCCTTTCCTTCCCTTCACATTCATGTTTCCAAAATACATGTAGATAAATTAATGTTTATGGAATATATATACTGACAAGAAATTAATATTAAAATTATTTATCATTTAGAGTTTAAATATATGTTAGACAATTTTGATTTATCCCTTTTCTCAAAATATTTAAATTACAAACCTATACATTTGACTTCTATGTAATAATTAATGAATTTATTCCAAACTCTCTGGACAAAAATCCATATTTGGTAGGGTAGAATAAATTATCTAGCAGAGAAACTAGATTTAGAGAGGACACTTTTGGAGAGGAAATTATTTCAAACTTTTGACATCACAGGAAAATGACTTTGATATCTCACAACATCTTTTTCTAAGTGAGTGGGAAATGAATGGTAGGCACAAATAGATTAGTTTGTCATACTCCAACATCTAGTTATAGGAATATTTATGGCCATTTACTTCAGGAGTAGCAAGTGTCTACTTAAATTGCTGAGATAAATCATTAAGACAGTCATGGACAATCAGGTTCCACAAATTCAGTTAAATATTTATGGCAATTCCAATTCAAACTGATAATCTCTTGAGCTGGGCATTAGAACATTGGGAGTTAGTATAGTATAGTATAGTAAAAAGCACAAGTCATACCTACAGCTTAGTATGGTGATAACATTATCCTAGTTAAGATTCTGAAAGTGAAAATGAGAGGCAGCCTACCCATGACTTAATTCATGGATGATCTCAGAAATTTCTGATGACTGATGATCTTTATGGAAGAAAAAAAATAGTAGAGGGTTAAGTATTTGTTCCAGAGACAGAGGATCTGGGTAAAACTAGTAATGCTTACCACCTGTGTGATCATGAGTAGATTACATAGCCTCTCTGTGCTTCAGTTTCCTCAGCTACAAAATAAGATTGACATGATAGTCTTTGAGCTCCCTTAAGGATTTAATTCTATAATCTCATACATTTTGCATACCTTTTAGTTGAAATTTCTCGCTCTATATTTCGTATTCAACATTTTTCCCTCTTTCCATCTATATCACAATATTTTAGGGAATTTGTTCAACTGAGCTAAAAAAAATTTAAATACTTGAGATGAAAGGTAAAAACAAGTGTCCTCAAGATTAATGAGCTTATTTTTAACAGTGAAGTCAATATATAATGGCATATTCAAAGTATGTATGTGTATATATATATATATATATATATATATATATATATATATATATAGTGCCTTGGATGACAAGAAGATAAGGAAGGATCTCATGAAGAAAGATGTCTTTAGTTTGTCTTAAAGGAAGCCAAGGATCCTAAGTGAAGGACAATAGGAAAAAGTACATTACAAAAATGAAGGAAGCCAGGATAAAATTATAGAGAAAATAGATGGAGCCTTGTGAATAAGGAACTAGAAGAAGGACAGCTAACCTCACCATGAAAAACATAAGAGTTCAAGTAAGGATGTAATATATAAGAAGAATAGAAAGGTAAAATGAAATCCATATTTAAATATTTAGACACCAATAGCAACTTTTATAATTGATTCAAGATATAATAGGGAGGCACTGTAATTCATTAAATATGGGAGTGACTGAACTGTTCAGTGACTGAACTGTTAAGAAAAATCAATTATTTTGTTGTGACTTCTCAAATTATTTATTTTCTACTTTTTTGCCATAGCTGAATAGAAATCATTTTTACATTTATTGTTAGATAATAGGAACATACCAATAGAAAACTAATTCCATTCCCACCCTCAAAGAGCTTATATTTTAATGGAGAAAAACAACAGAAACACATATAACATATTATAAAAATATATGTAAAATTATTTTACAGAAAATAATTAGCAGTTGACTGGTTCTGCTTATTCTTTGGAGGTAACATGAGCTGTGACTTTGAAGAAGTACAGATTAAAAGGAAGTAGTCTTTTAGTTGGGAGACTTTCTTTGCAAAATGGATAGAATATTCTAGAAAAAGAGACATCATACTCCATCCAAGGACCAAATCAGTGTGCTGCTTGCAATAAGAATTATTTTAACATGTTTAAATAAAATTTTGTTGTTGTGAAAAATGTAAAAACTATTCTTTATTATATCTTATAGAGTCAAATTAGGAATAATTTACCAAACCACATTCTATTTGCATTCAACCATTTGACCCTGGAGGGTAGTTTGCTGACCTCAGTTTCAGAAAATTAATTTGGATGGACTATGGAGAAGGTGAAAGGTCATGATGTAAAATAGGGAAGCTTGTTGTTGTTGGTGTTGTTTGTCATTCTTGATGGGAACCATGACATCCAGAAGGTGATGTCATGACTTGAAAGTGAATCGCACTTTCTTGTGTCCAGGCTGTGCAGAGTTCTCACTCTCTCCTCCTGAACCATCTGGGTCCAGTGGTCAGTTATAAATCAGAATGACTGGAGATGGCTCTGTTTATAGTAGGAAACCCTGGCCTTTTTAAGCTAAGATCTTTCTTAGGTCTAAGCTTATCTGATGTGATGTAAATTTCGTAATTAAATCTAGGTAAGAAAAAAAAAGAATGACCTCTTTTACTTGTCAAAAAATTCTCAGAGGAGAAGACCCACAGGGTTTCTGGTCAAAGAAGAAACTACTGCTATTTAAACTCACTCTGAGTCAATGGAGGACAGGGACACATTAATGAAGAGTTGGTCAGAGAATTAACTCTAAAGTGATTTGGGGTTAAGACACGATTCTTAAAATAAATCTAACTCTTAAACTCCAAGATTCTTGCAAGGTTTAAGTGATTACAATTTGTATTACTTCTAGTATAATTATCCTGGGAAAGGGTATGATTCCCTATGTTGAAAAAGTGAGAGAAAAGAGGGAGGGGTGAAGAAGAGGAGGAAGGGATAAAAAAAGAAAGGATTGAAGGAAGGAAAGAAAAATAGAAAGAAGGAAAAAAGGAGATACAGATGGATCCCCCAGTAGGGTAGTTACCATATTATTATATAGATCATTTCCCCTTTGTTTTTGAGGAGAACCATGGCATCAGAAAGGTTAAGATCTATATCTTTCAACTGGATCCATATGGATCAGGAGGAGAGAGTGAGACTGGCAATAGGAAAGGTAGACCAAAGCTGTATGGTAAATAGTTTTACATAACAAATGTAGTAGTTTATATTTCAACCAAGAAGAAATAAGAAGCCCCTGGATATTTTGTAGTAGTGAGTTTTAGGAATGTCACTTGGCAGCTGTGTGAAGAATGATTGGTCCACATAACCTAATTATCAAACTACTGGAATGGTCCAGGAAAGAGCTGATAAGGACTCTGCAAGTTTGCTGGCAATGTAAATGGAGAGAAAATAATAAAGTGAGAAATGTTGTGAAGCTAAAATCAACAAACTTTGGAAACTTATTAGCTATGTGAAATGAGTTAGCTAAGGAAAACACTGGGGTTTTTAAAGTAGAGACCTGGAAGGATAGAAATAGATAAGGAGATACAGGTTTTTGTTGGGAGAATAGTTTGTGTTGCTTAGTTTAGTATGTGCTTGTTTGAAATATATGATATCCAGATTGAAATGTGCAATGTGATGATCAAGGGCTAGAGAGAAACACTGAGCTGGGAGTGTATTAAAATAATACATGTGGATTGATAAAATCAGCAAGAAGAAATATTAAGAAAATATAGAAAAGGGCCCTGTTTTCCTAGGAGTTAACCAAGTTATATTGAATCTAAAAATTTCTTACACCTTAATGAAAATAATTATTAAATAATAAATGTTGATAAATAGTAACTGGGCTTCATGGATAGAGAGTTGATCTCTGACTACAAAATATTAGGTTTCAAAAGTACCTCAGACAAATGGTAGTTACAAGTTCTTAGACCCTATTAATTCTCCAAGACAATGATCTACAATTGCAATAGTTAAAATGGGCTTTGGAGTCCACAGATCCTTTCATAAGGATCATTAGGTCAAAAATATTTTCATAAAAATGTCACCTTAAATTTTAACCTAGCAAATATTTATACAGAGAAGTCACATGAACCAACACTGTTTCAGAGTTTATAGTTGTTCACATTATAATGAGGACCTGAAACCAAGAATTTTGAGAAAATCTGCCTTTCACTAATATAAGCATAGTTGATGTCAAAGCATCTAGGAAAGATTCTTTTGAGTTCTATAATTTCAGTAAATTTCAATCCATTATTCTTTTCCTTAAGACCTAGACATTGATGCTAGTCATAGCAGTGCTTGGAGACAACAAATAACAATTTCATTATTCACAGTTAAATTATCTACATTTCCTATCAGGTTTTATGGCTGAGAGCATTGCAGGGGTGGAAACCCAAGGGAATTTATTTTAAAATAGGGACTGATGGACAAAGACAAACTAATAGGGAGAAACGCACACAAAGTCACACACACAGACAGAAAGACAGACTGATACACACACATATGCACACATGCACATGCACATCAACTGTGTGCAAGCACACAATTCTTACTTATGGAAATACCATGAAACTAGAGCCTCTATTTTTCTTTGTAGAATCAGGAAGTAAACTCACACATACACAAACACCAGAGACAATCACAACAACAATGACAACAAAACCTTTGTTCTTATTATTATTTTACACATCTAAATCTGTAAACATAACTATTTATGCATTCTTTTTGTCTATTATCAGGAAATGTCAGTGAACAGAAAAACAAATGCATCACTATAGTCAAGAACTATTGGTGAAAGACCCCCTGAGTACCCTTCTGTCTCATATTTGTTTAAATGTTTCATGCTTGTAAATATATACATATATGCATGTGTGTGTATTTGTGTGTGTGTATGAAACAGATTCTCCTCTCAAATATTTAAAGAGAGTTCTTGATTTTACACAATGTTTTATTCAATTTTGCACTACCATGGAATGACTATCTGTCTTGTTGGACAGCATATGGCTTCCCTTTTCTTCAATCTGTGCTATGAATTAGCCATTCAAGATATTGACTTTGACATATCATTTGGACCTAAAGTACCATAATAATTGTGTTCTTGCTAGCCTGGACAATTTTGATGTTTTGCATCTATAAATCTCATCTAACAAAAGATATATATTAAAACTACATAAATAACTTAAAACATCTCATATTGCAATTAATGACTTTATGAATAGGACCTTTAGAAGAATGATAGGGAAATAATGGCATTCTTTGTTAGTACTTACCCTGAGCAGGATCTCATGATCATTGCATATTTCTCACAATGGAAACATTTTGTACATTTTTGTAAAAATATTTTCAACATATACTAATCCCCTCAAATGTAGCAAGCAACACACTTGATGAAAATCGAAAATAAAAAGCACATGTGGAGTCAGTTGGCACTGCTATATGTGCTGAACACATGGGAATACGAGACAACAGAGGGGATTGGGTTTCACTGAAAAAATGAATTGTTTTGTTTTAGCCAGAAATGTTGAGCCAATACCTGGATCAAAATCAATGATAGCATCTGTTTTAAGACTGGCTAGAAAAGTTCTCTAAAATCATAAAGAGGTATCTATAAGATGCACCGTATGGATCAGACAATGAATTGTTTGGTTCCTTTTAATCTCACTAAGGATACTTTCAACAACTATAAGATTTTCAAGTATGATTGTATATAAATATATATATACACACATAATATATATACATACATTTATTCACATAGTATCCATCCAGCACAATTGTATTCATATTCATGGCTGCATTTTGCATGAATCCTCAACATGGAGATGAAAAACATGCCATTCTACATGCATATTTAGTTAGCCTTCAGTTGGAGGATGTAAAAGGAATGTATGAAAGAAGCAAAATCCAATTACACAAGGCTGCTCTGTGACTGTAAAGTTCATGAGATCATGCATTTAGGTGTGTTAAGGATGTTAGAAGTCATCAATCCAACACTTTCCCTTTGTAAATCAGGAAACTATGACTCAAAGTATTTAAATAACTTGTAAAATGCCACTAAGATAAATAAGGAGAGGAACAGGGGATAATAATTATAACTAAGACTTATCTAGTTCTTGCTATGTGCTAGCACCTGAAATAAGTATTTTATAATTATTATCTAATTTGGTCCACCCAATAATGGTAGAAGGTAGGTGCTGTTTATTGACCTTTATTTGGATTAAGAATTAAGTAATTAGAGATAGATAGAGGTTAATTGCCTTTCTCAGAGTGATATAGCTAGCTAGTACTTGAGGACAACTTTCAACTCAGGTCTTCTGATTCCAATCTCAACACTCTGTCCACTGCACAACAAACTTGCCTCTTACAGTGTAGTCTCAGACTAAAATGGGAACCTTCTTTCTACCATATCGCACTATTGCAATTGTTTTAAAAGAAGTACAGCATATGTTATGATATTTTACATTCTTAAAGCTGAATATTCATACTTTATCAAAAAGACTGAACTACTTCCTTACTGAGTGTGAGTCATATGAACAAAATAACACTTAAAATGCAATGTGAAAAAAGTATCATAGACAATAAGGTAATATCAATAATAAATATGTATGTACCAATGGTATAGCATCCAAATTCTTAGAGGAGAAGTTGAAAGAGCTACAGGAAGACATAGACAGCAAAACTCTGCTAGTGAGAGACCTCAACCTCCCATTCTCAGATTTAGATTAATCTAATCATAAAACAAGCAAGAAGGAAGTTAAGGAGGTAAATAGTTGTTAGAAAACCTAGTTATGATAGGCTTACGGAGG
The DNA here is from genome assembly GCF_037893015.1 of Macrotis lagotis. NCBI lineage: Eukaryota > Metazoa > Chordata > Mammalia > Peramelemorphia > Peramelidae > Macrotis > Macrotis lagotis. Next base: position 113,552,484 of record NC_133663.1, on the reverse strand, counting down.
AAATTGAATGAGGATAGGAAGGAATATATATATATATTTTTCTGCATTACATGGCACTTACACAAAAATTGACCATGTACTAGGGCATAAAAACGTAATGATTAATTGCAGAAAGGAATAAATAGTAAATACATCTTTCTCAGATCATAATGGAATAAAATTCATATGCAATATTGGGTCAGGGAGATACAGACTCAAAACCAATTGGAAACTAAACAATTTCATTTCAAAGAATGAGTGAATCAAACAGCAAATTATAGAAAGAATTAATTATTACATCCTAGATAATGACAATAATGAAACAACATACCAAACCCTGTGGGATTCACTCAAGGTGGTTGTCAGGGGTTATATTATATCTTTAAATACTTCCATGAATAAATTAGAGAAAGTGGAAATCAATGAACTAAGTATGCAACTAAAGAAATTAGAGAAAGAACAAATTTAAAACCCCCAAATAGATACCAAATTAGAAATTCTAAAAAAAAGATAAATTAATAAAAATTGAAAGTAAGAAAACTATTGAACTAATAAATAAAGCCAAGTTAGCTTTATTTTAAAAAAATGAAATTCAAAAACTTCTGGTAAATTTGATTTATAAAAAGGAAGAATAAAACCAAATTTCTAGTATTATAAATGAAAAAGGTGAACTCACCAATAATGATAAGGAAATTAAATTTTAATTCAGAATTATTTTGACAATTTGACAATCTAAGTGAAATGGATGAATATTACAAAAAGTTTCCCTGGTTAAATGAAGAGAAAATTAAATACCTAACTATCTCTATCTCAGAAAAAGAAATTCAACAAGCCATTATTGAACTCCCTAAGAAAAAATCTCCAGGGCCAGATGGATTCACAAGTAAATTCTATCAAACAATTAAGAATCAATTGGTTCCAATTCTTTATAAATTCTTTCGAAAAACAGGTGAAGATACAACTGATTTCTATGACACTAATAAGGTACTGATACCTAAACCAGGAAGAGTTAATACAGAGAAAGAAAATTAAAGACCTATCTCCCTGATGAATACAGATGCAAATATCTTAAATAAAATCTTAGCAAAATGATTACAAGTTATCACTAGGGTAATATGTTATGATCGAGTAGGATTTATCCCAGGAATGCAGGGTTGTTTGAATATTAGGAAAACTGTTAGTGTAATAAATTGTATCAGTAACAAACCTACTAAAAATCATTTGATTGTATCAATAGATGCTGAAAAAGCTTTGATAAAATACAGCACCCATTCCTACTAAAAACACTAGAAATAAATGGATTATTCCTTAGAATAATAAGCAGTATCTATCTGAAACTATCAAGAAGCAGCATATGCAATGAGGATAGACTGGAGGCATCCAGAATAAAATCAGGGGTGAAACAAGAATGCCCATTATCACCACTACTATTCAATATTGTATTAGAAATGTTAGCCTTAGTAATAAGAGAAGAAAAAAATTGAAAGAATTAGAATTGGGTAGGAAAACAAAATTCTCACTGTTTGCAGATAAGAATCCTAAAAAATCATCTAAAATACTACTAGAAATAATTAGCAACTTTAACAAATTTGAAGGATATAAAATTAGCCCTCATAAATCCTCAACATTTCTATATATGACTAGCAAGATACATCAGAAAGAACTAGAAAGAGAAATCCCATTCAAAGTAACCTCAGACAATATAAAATACCTGGGAGTCTATCTGCCAAGGCAGATTCAAAAACTTTTTGAAAATAATTACAAAACACTTCTCATACAAACAAAATCAGATTTAAATAACTGGGAAAACTGACCAACTAACTGCTCATGGATAGGCTGCTTCTACCAAATTCTACCAAAACAAAACTACCTGTTTGGTGTTCTACCAAGTAAAATTTGAAAAAAATTACTTTAATGAGTTAGAAAAAAAATTGTAAGCTAATTCATATGGAGAAATAAAAAGTCAAGAATTTCCAGGGAGTCAATGAAAAAAAAAAGTGTAAAAGAGGGTGACATAGCCTTACCAGATCTAAAATTCCACTATAAAGCATCAGTCATCAAAACTCTTGGGTATTGACTAAGAAATACAGTGGTGTATCAGTGCAATAGACTAGGTGCTATAGCAGAAAATGATTATAGTAATCTGCTGTTTGATAAACCCAAAGCATCCAGCTATTGGGATTAAAAACTCTCTTCAATAAAAACTGTTGGGGAAAATTAGAAGTTAGTAAGGAAGAAACTTCGATTAGATCAACACCTCACACCCTGTACCAAGAAAAGATCAAAATGGATACAGATTGTAGACATAAAAAACATTATTTTTAGAAAACCAGAAGATCAAGGAGCAGTTTACCTCTCAGATCTTTGAAAATGGAAGCAGTTTATGACCAAGGAAGAGATGGTGAACATCATTAAAAACAAACTATAATTTGATTACCTTAAATTAAAAAGCTTTTTCACAGACAAAACCACTGTAACCAAGATCAAAAGAAATGTACTAATTTTGGAAACAATTTTACTAGTAGTACTTCTGAGAAAGGGCTTGTTTCTAAAATATACAGAGAACTGAGTCAAAGTTTCAAAAAAAAAGCCATTCCCAATTGAAAAATAGTCAAAGGATATGCAAAGACAATTTACAGATGAGGAAATCAAAGTGATCCATAGTCATATGAAAAATTGCTCTAAATCATTCCATACTAGACAAGTGCAAATTAAATAATACCTAAGGTACCATGTCACACCTCTACGACTGGCCAATATGACCAGAAAAGACAATGATCAATGTTGGAAGGGATGTGGGAAACACTGATGCATTATTGGTGGCACTGTGAACTCAACCAACCTTTCTGGAGAGCAATTTGGAATTATGTCCAAAGGGCAACAGAAATGTGCATACACTTTTATCCAGCAATACTCCTACTGGGGCTATACTGTGAAGAGATTATGAATAAAGGTAAAATCACAACTTGGAATATCTGCAATGGAGAATATCATCTGTATCCAGAGAAAGAATTGTGGAGTTTGAACAAAGTCCAAAGACCTTTAATTAAAAAAAAAACCATTAACTTATTATGTAATTTCGCTATCTCTTATTTTCTTTAAGGATATGATTTCTCTCCCATCACATTCAACTCAGATCAGTGTATACTATGGAAACAATGTAAAGACTACCAGACTGTCTTCTGTGGGGGGGGGGGGGGAAGAAAGATTAGGGGGAAAATTGTAAAACTCAAAAATAAATAAAATATTTTTAAAAAAATAAAATACATTTGTTGTTGCATCATTGGTAAGGATTTCTTGGCAAAGATCTTGGAGTAGTTTGTCATTTTCTTCTACAACTCAGTTTTCTGATGAGGAAATTGCAGCAAAGTTAAGGGAATTTCCCACAGTCACAGAGCTAGCAATGTCTAAGATCGGAGTGAAATCATGAAATTCAGTCTTTCTCTTTCTAGGCTCAGTGCCACATCCAAAAAACAATTTAATATGCAATGCAAGCCAAAATGAATAATTGGTCATTTAAAATGACAAAAAAGGAAACAAAACTTACCCACATTTTTCCTCCCTCTTTCATTATATTGCCTTTTCCTAAATTCCATAACAATTAAAAAGAAATAGAACTGCATCAAGATTTGATGCTTAAAGAAAAAATAAAAACAAAACAATCAAAAGCAAAAATAAAAGAACAATTTGTAAGATCTGACAAATGTAATCAGAATAGAAAATGAAAGGGAAAATGGAATTGAATAGGTTGAATAATGGAATTAAAAACACAATAGAAGTAAAATATACTTAGATTCTCTGATGAATACATTTTAAAACATGATAGATTTTGTGAATACACCTGATTTCTTAGAAGTAAAATTGAATGAGTTAATCCCATCCTTTTTTATAAAAAAATTTATCAGAATTCACAGATAGAGTAAATTGTCAAAAATCACTTGTCACATCCACTTGGGAATGGTATAACTTGTATCTTTCAAAAGATCACCCAAATGACTCTTCATCATATCACTCTTGGATCTCATACATTGTAGCTTACTAGGATGTGAGCTGAATTTGGAATTTAGGAGAAAATATGAGTTTGAATCATGACTCCAAACCATGGTGGATTTATGATCATAGGCATATCACTTGACTCATACCAACAGCTTGTTTCTGCATGTGTGAAGTCATTATCTCATCTTCAAAATGGAGATAACTATATCAATATTATCTGCCTTTCAGGTTTGTTTTGGAAATGAAATGAGTTATAGTAAAGTAATTTTTAAATCTTAAAATACTAGTTTTTTAATGTCTTTATTCAAGTTTTACTTTTCTAAATATATGTTCTGAAAGTTTTTTTTAACATTCATTCATATTAACTTTATATATTTCTAATTTACAAAATTTCCTTCCATCATCTCTTCTCAACCCCCCTCCCCTCAGAGATGAACAGTCAGATTAATATTGCATTTATACATTTGTGTTAATGATATTTACAGGTTAGCTATTATTTGGTATAAAGAATTAAGGTTATGGGAAAGAAATACTTAAGAGATATATATTTATTTAAAAAGTGAATGTAGTATTTCTCAGTTTCTGAAGGATTTTTCTTGTTTTGTTTTCCTCTGGATGGAGATAGTTCCATAGCCAGTCTGATAGGGTTGTCCTAGCTCTCTGAACTGCTGAGAGCAGCTGCATCCATCAGGGTTGATCATCCCACAATATTGATGTTTAACGTGTATATTGTTTTCTTGGTTCTACTCTCTTTGCTCATCATTGGATTCTATCATTCCATCCATGCTTCTCTAGAGTCCTACAATTTATGGTTTCTAATAGAACAATAGTATTACATAATATTCATGTAACATGATTTGTTTAACCATTCCCCATTTGAGGGGCATTTCACAATTTCCACCTCTTTGCCACTACAAAAAAGAGCTGTTATGAATATTTTGAAACATGTGGAACTTTTCCCATTTGTCATGATTTCTTGTGGTTATACGCCTAAAATTGGAATTGCTATGTCAAAAGATGAGAATAGTGTTTTTTGCTCTTTGGTCGTAGTTCCATATTGCTCTCTAGAAAGGGTGGATCTGTTTACAACTCCACAAGCAATGCATCAATGTCCCAGTGCTCCCACAATTTCTACAGAATTGATCATTTTCCATTTTTCCCATCCTGGCCAATCTGATAGGTGTGAGATGATATATAATTGTAGTTTTAATTTTCATTTCCATAATCAATAATGATTTGAAACATTTCTCATATGATTATATAAAGATTTAATTTTTTCATTTGAAAATTGTAATCTTCATATCCTTTGACCATTAATTGGGGAACGACTTAGAACCTTATATATGCGATGCAGGCCTCTATTTTAGAAATGAGACCTTTAGCAGAACTCCAGATTGTGAAAATTGTTTCCAAGTTTTCTGATTCCCTTCTAATTTTGGCAGCATTGATTTTATTAGTATAAAATCTTTTTAATTTAATATAGTAAAAATCATTCATTTTGCAGTTTATAATATATGATATTTCTTGTTTGATTATAAATTTTCCCTTTCCATAGATCAAATCGATAGAGTATGTCTTGATCTATTAATACATCTATGGTGCTGTCCTTGATGTCTTTCAATCCTGTTACCCATTTTGACCTTATTTTGTATAGGGCTGTGAAATGTGGGTGCATGCCTCATTTTTCTCATATTATTTTCCAGTTTTCCCAACAATTTTTTGCCAAAAACTGAGTTCTTATCCCAGAAACTAGGATCTTGGAGTTTGTCAAACAGGAGAATACTAGAGTCATTTACTGTTGTTTCTTTTTTTCGTTTTAGGTATTTTTTTTGCAAGGCAGATGGGGTTAAGTGGCTTGCCCAAGACAACACAGCTAGGTAATTATTAAGTGTCTGAGACCAGATTTGTACCCAGGTATTCCCTGACTCCAGGGCCAGTGCTTTATCCACTGTTGCACCTAGCTGCCCCTGTATCTAATCCACTGATCCATTAAACTATTTCTTTACCAATACAAGGCAATTTTGATGACTGCAGCTTTATAGTATAAATTTAAATCTGGTAAAGCTAGGCCACCTTCCTTTTTATTTGTTTCACCAGTTCCTTTGCCATTCTTGAAATTTACTTGCTCCAGATAAATTTTGTTACTATTATTTTCTAGCTTGGCAAAATCATTATTTGGTAATTTGATTGGTATGTCATTGAATAAGTAACTTAGTTTGGGTAGAATTGTAATTTTTATTATTTTAGCTTGACCTAAAGATGAGCAATTGTCACATTTCCAATTATTTAGATCTACTTTTATTTGGGTGAGAAGTACTTCATAATTGGTTCATACAGTTTTGGGGGTTTTGTCTTGGGAGTCAGAATCCCAAGTATTTAATGTTGTCTACAGTTACTTTAAATTGAATTTCTCTTTATTTCTCTTCCTCTTGGGTTATGTTGCTCATATTTAGAAATGTTTATGATTTATATGCATTAATTTTCTATCCTGCTATTTTTCTGAATTTGTTAATGGTTTCAAGGAGAGTTTTAGATAAATTTCTTGGATTCTCCAGTTTACCATTATATCATCTGCAAGGAGTAAAAGCTTTCCTTCCTCATTGCCAATTCTGATTTCATCAATTTCTTTTTCTTTACTTAATGCAAGAGCTAAAATCTCTAAAACTATATTGAAAAGTAATGGTCATAAAGGATATTCTTATTTCCCCTGATCTTATTGGAAGTGCTCTGAGTTTATCCCTATTGCATATAATATTTGTTGATGGTTTTAGATAGATATCATTCATTACTTTAAGGAAAACTTCATTTCTTCCTAAACTTGTTAGGGTTTTTAATAGGAATGGATGTTGTATTTTATCAAAGGTTTTTTCATTTCCTATTTCAAAAATCATTTGTTTTCTATTGGTTTTGCTTTTTTATAAGTTTAATTAAAATGACTGATTTTCTAATATTGAACCATCCCTGCATACCTGTTATAAATCCTACCTGATCATGGTGTATTATCCTAATAGTAATTTGTAGTCTCATTGCTAAAATTTTATTTAAGATTTTTGCATCAATATTATTTAGAGAGACTTGTCTATAATTGTCTTGTTTTCGTTCTTCTTGGATAATGTATTAGTACCAAGTTGGTGTCATAAAAGGAATTTGGTGTAACTCCTATTTTTTCAAATAGTGTATGTAGAATTGTAGAATTATGTAGAATTTAATTGTTCCTTAAATGTTTGGTAGGAGATCAAAGCAATCCATAGTCATTTGAAAAATTGCTCTAAATCATCACTTATTAGAGAAATGCAAATTAAAGGTTCTCTAAAGTAGCACCTCACCCTTCTCAGACTAGCCAATATGACCAGAAAGGATAATGATCATTGTTGGAAGGGCTGTGGGAAATCTGGGACACATTGTTGGTGGAGCTGTGAACTCATACAACCTTTCTGGAAAGAAATTTGGAACCACGCCCAAAGATGCAACAAAAATGTGCATACCCTTTGATCCAGCAATACCACTACTGCATCTATACCCTGAAGAGATGATGGAAAGGGCTAAAAACATCACTTGTATTGGGGGTGGCTAGGTGGCATAGTGGATAAAGCACCGGCCCTGTAGTCAGGAGTACCTGGGTTCAATTTGGTCTCAGACACTTAATAATTACCTTGCTGTGTGGCCTTGGGAAAGCCACTTAACCCCATTTTCCTTGCAAAAACCTAAGAACAAATAAACATCACTTGTACAAAATTATTCATAGCAGCCCTGTTTGTGGTGGCAAAGAAATGGAAATCAAGTAAATACACTTCAATTGGGGAATGGCTTAGAAAACTGTGGTATATGTATGTCATGGAACATTATTGTTCTGTTAGAAACCAGGAGGGATGGGAATTCAGGGAAGCCTGGAGGGATTTGCATGAACTGATGCTGAGTGAGATGAGCAGAAGCAGAAAAACACTGTACACCCTATCAACTACATGGGGGCAATGATCAACCTTGATGGACTTGCTCATTCCAACAATGCAACAATTGGGACAATTTGGGCCTGTCTACAGTGGAGAATACCATCTGTATCAAGAGAAGCAACTGTGGAATTTGAACAAAGATCAAGGACTATTACCTTAAATTTAGAAAAAAAAAATATCTTATTGTTTGACTTGCTTTCTCATTTCATCCTTAAGGATATGATTTCTCTCTCATCACACTCAATTTGAATCAATGTGTACCATGGAAACAATGTAGAGACTGACAAATTGCCTTCTGTGGGGGGTGGGGGAGGGAAGTAAGATTAGGGGAAAAATTGTAAAGCTCAAAATAAATTAAATAGTTAATTTAAAAAATGTTTGGCAGAATTTGCTTGTAAATCCATATGTACCTGGAGACATTCTCTAAGGGAATTTATTGATGGTTTCTTCATTTTCTTATTCAGAAATGAGTTTACTTAAGTATGTTTTTTGCTCTACTTTTAATCTGGGAAGTTTTTATTTTTTGTAAAAATTCATCCATTTCATTAAGCTTATCAAATTTATTGGCATACAGTTGACAAAGTAGCTCTGAATTATCTTGTTAATTTCTGCCTCATTGCTAGTTAGTTCACCCTTTTCATTTTTTGTTACTGGAAATTTGGTTGTCTTCTTTCTTTTTTCAAATCATATTAACCAAAGATTTATCTATTTTATTGACTTGTTCATAAAACCAAAACTTATTTTTATTTATTAGATCAATGGTTTTCCTTTCAGTTTTATTAATCTCACTCTTAATTTTCAGAATTTCTAATTTGGAATTTAGTAGGGGATCTTGCATTTGTTTTTTTTTTCTAGCTTCTTTCATTGCATAACCAATTCATTGACCTTTTCTTTCTCTATTATATTCATATAAACACTTAGAGATAGAATTCCACTTCAAAACTGCCTTGGCTGCATCCCATAAATTTTGGTTTCATGCCATCTTATTGTATATTATTGATTATTTCTATGATTTGTTATTTAATCCACTCATTATTTAAAATTAAGGGTTTTTTTCTTTCCAATTAATTTTTAGTTTCTCTTTCCATGATCTTTTATTGTAGGTAATTTTTATTGCATCATTTTCTGAGAAGTACACACTTATTATTTCTGCCTATCTGCATTTGATTAAAGGGTTTTTATGCCCTGAGACATGGTCAGTTTGGTGCCATGTAATGCCAAGAAAAAGATTATATTCTTTTCTATTCACATTGTTTTCTTCAGAGAACTATCATATCCAAGATTCATAAGATTTCATGCACCTTTTTAACTTCCTTCTTGTTTATTTTGTACTTAGATTTATCTAGTTCTGAGAGAGGGAAGTTGAAGTCCCCCATTATTAAAATTTTACTGTCTATATCTCCTTGTAATTTTCTCAACTCTTCCTCTAGGAATTTTGATGCTATATCACTAGATGAGTACATGTTTAATAATGATATAGTTTCATTCATTTCCTTTTAACAAGATGTATTTTCCTTCCTTTTCTCTTTCAGTGTGATTTATTTTTGCTTTTGTATCCATCTTTTCCCCTGCCAGTATATGCTGAATTTTTCAGGCTAGTAAATTCTTGGTTGTAATCCCAATTCCTTTGTACTCTGATATATGGTATTTCTCAGATTGTGGAGGCTGATAGGTCTGATGCGAGTGTCATTTTGTTTCCTTTGTATTTAAATTGTTTTGTTTTTTCTGCTTGCAGTAATTTTTTCCTTTATTGGGAATTCTGAAATTTGGCTATAACAGCCCATATAGTATTTATCCTAGAGTCTCTTTCTGGAGGGGTTCCGTATACTCTTTCAATGACCGTATTGTCTTCTTGTTCTAGCATATTTGAACAGTTTTCACTAATAATTTACTGAATGCTATTTCCAGGTTCTTTTTATGATCTAAGCTTTCTAGTAGTCCACTGATTCATAGATTTTTCTCTCCTAGATATATTTTCCATGTTGTTCATTTTTCCTAAAAGGTACTTTACATTTTCTTCAACTTTTTCAACCATTTTATTCTGTTTGATTGAATCTTGTAGTCTCATAGATTCATTGGTTTCTATTTACTCTATTCTAATTTTTAGTGTTTGATTTTCTTCCATTACCTTTTGTGTTTCCTTTTTAAAGATGCTAAATTCTCTGGTCAATTTTTCATAATTTCCCTGCATGACTCTCATTTCTTTTTATTTCTTTTTTTTCTTATTCTTTTCTATAGTTTTTAAATTATTTTTTAAGCTCGCCTCTGAGTTTTTGGATTTGAGTTCAATTGATAGACTGTTTTGGGTCTTCCCCCGAGATTGATTTTTTCACTGATTTCTTCTTCTAACATAGCATTATCATCATCTTTGTTTGAAAAGTACTTTTCTATAGGGAACATTCTTTTATCTTTTTTTTCTCATCTTTGTTCTTTTAGCTCTGCTTCTGGGTATAGGGAGTATAGATCCAAGATTTTTTTTTTTCCTGAGATTGTGGTTTGATCCCTGACTTGTCATTGGCCAAGACTTTGTCTATGTAGTCCAGATCTTGCCTTTGTAGAGGTTTATTTCCTCCTTTGTATTCAGGTTCTGACTTAGTGGTTTGTTCTCAATCCAGGCCTGTGTTCCCTGGGTTCAAACTTTGTTTGGAGTTGAGTTCTTCCTTGCTGTCTTGCTTTCCAGATGCCAGGACCTATGCTCTTGTCAAGCTTTCAGGACCTGGACTTTACTGTGACAAAACATGTTCCACCCACTATTCCATCTTCTGGCCTTTTCCTCCCCCTTTCCCCCAAAGAGACAGGCCTTCTCTGAAGATCCTCTATGAAGTTTACCACTGAAAATTTATTTGGTTCTTCTCTTTTTCTTGGTAGTATTTGTAGCTTGAAGTTAGTTCAGAGACCTCATTTATCTTGGGTAAGGAAAAGCTCTGGAAGTTGTTAGCTTTAGGCTGCCTTCTTGGTTCTGCCCCAGAAGTCACTAGATTTCTTTATTGTAAAAGAATATTAAATAATGCCCTAGATATTTTAACCTTCTGGTGCCAAATTTTAGAGAAAAAATAAAGATGAGAATTCATTATAATAGAAACTTCAAAAAAGCAAACTAAACTCTTTGTATCCTTTGCACAATAGAAATCCATATACAGATATAGATTTGCCATGCAAAAGATGTTTAAACCTTAAGCAATTTCTACACTGAATTAGGGAGAGGAGATAAATCATGCTCATTCAGAGGACAATTCTGGCTGCCATTAATTGTCAACAGTACACATCACAAATAACCTAATACTCTAATCATCACAAAGCCTGCCATTCATATCAAATTCATAAAACACTTCAGTTCTATAGTACATAAAATACTCTCAAGTGCTTTATACAGTATACTATGACCTTAAAGACTCTTGGGAAGAAATGGCTTTTCTCACTCTTTTAACAAATTTCCTTAGGTTCAAATTTGATATAGATCCTGCATATTGGCATGCACAGATACATTTTTTTCTTCATTTGAGAAATAATGTATATATAGTGTAAATGTAGTGAAAGTAACCCTTAAATAACTTCAGGAACCTAGTGATACTGAATGTACTACAGAGAATAGATTTCTTATGAAGTAATGTAGGGGAAAGACTGTTGTACTTGTAGGCAGAGAGGATCTCTCTTTTAAGCAAGTAGAACTGATATTTTCCAGAGAACTTTGCATATCAATAAATATTTGACAATACCTCATTGATCACTACAAAGAAAATAGTAGATTTGAATCTAGTGATTAAAATTATTTAAACAAAAGATGAGCTAAGAAAAGGATTTGCTGAATTTGTTGAAAATTGTGTAAATTGAAACAAATGTCATTTATCATCACAATATTAATTAATATTGAGATTTGAGATTTATTTTTTCTTTAAAAATGTAAACAAAAATTTTTAACATTTAAAATTTTTTTGAGTTCCAAATTTCCTTGCTTCTCCTTCTCCTTTACCCCTTCTGTGAGAAGACAAGCAATTTGAAACAGATTATGCACTTTCATATATGCCAAACATTTCCATATTAACCATGTGGCAAAAGAAAACACAGACTCAAAAAGTGACAATAATAAAGTTAAAAAAAATATGCTTCCGTCTGCATTCAGGTTCCATCATTTGTGTTAGCATTTTTATCATTTTTAGGGCTTAATTTGAATCATTGTATTGCTGAGAATAGTTAAAGCATTCTCAGTTAATCATCATATTAACTGATTTCTGTGTGTGATTTTTCTCTTGGTTCTGCTCACTTCACTTACCATCAATTCATGTATGTCTTCCCAGATTTTTCTGAGGGTATCCTGTACTGCATTTCTTATAGTAAAATATTATATTATGACAATACCATACTACAACATATTCAGTTATTTCCCAATTGTTGAACATTATCTCAATTTACAATTCTTTGCGACTATAAAAAACAATTTTTACAAATATTTTTGTCCATATAGGTCCTTTTCCTTTTTAAAAGAAATCATTTTGGTTACAGACCCAATAATGGTATGGATGGTTTAAAGAATATTTTCTTTTTTTAACCCCCCCCCATCTCCTCTACTCTGCCAGCAGCTCTTTGACTTTGCCCCTCACCCCCGAGAATGTATGCCTGCACCAAGTTCATCTCTACCCCTGCCCTTGTGAGGAGCAGCTCTTAGCTGTTAAGTATACTGTTGTCTGCAATGGTGTTAAGATGACCAGATGTTCGGACAGATGACAACCTCGACATTTTGGCAGGATTGGGTCCCTTTACCACACTTGTCCCCAGATGTGGTTTCCAAACTAATGCCATCACATGGGACATTGACACAGCAGCCAAGTTCATTGGGGCTGGAACTGCCACTGTTGGGGTGGCTGGTTCTGGAGCTGGGATTGGGACTGTGTTTGGAAGTCTCATTATTGGTTATGCCAGGAACACCTCCCTGAAGCAGCAGCTCTTCTCCTACACCATCCTGGGCTTTGCCCTTTCTGAGGCCATGGGGCTCTTTTGCCTGATGGTGGCCTTCCTCATTCTCTTCTCCGTGTGATGGAGTCATTTCTGACCTCATAGTTTCTAAACATTCCTCCTCATCCTCTAGGTTCTTTCTTTACTCTTCCAGCCTTTGTGTACTTTCTCCCTCCATCTTACCAGGCAGCCCTGGGGAAAACCATGAACTCAGGGTTTGACAGAGGGAAGAAAAATACTGTGTTATTAAGCTGAAAATAAAAAAAGAATATTTATGATTTTTAATCACTTTGTTATACTTCCAAATTACTATCCAGAATAGTTGGATCAGTTTTATTCCACCAATAGTGTCCCTAATTTTCCATATGACCTTAAACATTTACTATTTTCCTTTTCTTTTCTGTCATTGTAACCAATCTGATGGATATCAGGTGGTATCTGAAAGTTGTTATAATTTACATTTCTCTAATCAGTTTTCATTAAGAATATTTTTTTTCATCTGACTATAGATAGCTTTGTTTCAATTTTTTTTTTAGGTTTATTTTTTCTACAAGTCAAACGGGGTTAAGTGGCTTGCCCAAGGCCACACAGCTAGGAATTATTAAGTGTCTGAGACCAGATTTGAACCCAGGTACTCCTGACTCCAGGGCCGGGGCTTTATCCACTACGCCACCTAGCCGTCCCTTGTTTCCTTTTTTTTTGAAAATTGCTTGTTCATATCCTTTGGCTAATTATCAGTTGGGGAGTGATTTTTAAGTTGATAAATTTGACTTATTTCATTGGTAACTCATTTAACTTTTCTTTTAAGAATTTTGATGCTATTTCATTTGATGCACATATATGTAGGATTGATATTACTCAATTTTCCATATTATACTTTTATCAAAATGTAGTTTTCCTGATTGTCTTTTCTGATTAGATCTAGTTTTGCTTTTGCTTTGTCTGATGTTATAATTACTACCTTTTTAAAACCTCAGTTAAAATATAATAAATCCTGCTCTAATTCCTTATTTTCACTCTGTCTATGCTTCAAGCATAAACAATGTATTACAGAATTTCCTTTCATTCCATTTTGCTATTTTGTTTCTCTTTCATCAGTAAGTTCATCCCATTAGTATTTATAGTTATGATTACTGTGCATTTTTCTCCATCCTACTTTTCCTGTTTAGTATTCAGTTTCTTTTTTTTTTCTGCCCTATTCCTCTATAAAGTCTATGTTGCTTATGACCACTATTCTTTTCTCTCTACCCCTCCATTCCCTTATCCCCTTCATCTTCTTTTTATCTGTAGGTTAGGAGAGATTTCTATAACAAAGAGAAAGGATATCTTATTCTTTCTTTTATCCAATTTCAATGAGAGTAAGGTTCAAATGTTGCCCACAATAGCATAATCTTTTCACCATTATTAAAGCTCCTTTTACACCTCTTTTATGTGAGATAATTTTCCCATTCTTTCCCAGGGCATCTCACTTTCTTACATCTTAATTAAAAAAAATCATCCCAGCAAAGTCAAATCAAAGCAATATCCTGTAAGTATACTCCTTCTAACTGCCATAATAATGATGATTTTATTAGGAATTATAATTATTATATTATCATATTCTAAACATTTTTAACATTATTGATTTTCTTTATGATTTCTCTTTCATGTGTTCTGCATCTCTTGAATTTTGTACTTTGAAGTCAAATTTTCTATTCAGTTTTGCTCTTCTTATTGGAAATGCTTACAAATTCAAAATTTCATTAAATATTCATTTTCCCCTGAAATTGTGACCATTTTCCTGGATAACTTATTTTTTATTGTAATCCCAGCTCTTTTGCTGATAAGAATATCATAATCCAAACTCCATCCCCCAATCCTTAAATGTTTAAACTGCTAGATATTGGTTGATCTTCACTGCAACAACATCCTATTTAATTTTTTTTTGCTTTTACTAACTAGAATTTTTTTAATCCTTGATCCAGGAACTCTGGAATTTTGCAATAATATTCTTGAAAGTTTTCATTTTAAGGTCTAGTTCAGAGGTTAATAGATTAGATAGCAACAATTTTTTTTATTTTATGTTCTAGAATCTTGGAACAATTTTTTTTTATAGATTCTAGAAATATGGCATCTAGGATCTTTTGAACTGATGATGGATTTGAGTTATACCATTATTTCTTAAATTTTTCTCTCCTGAATATATTTTCTAGGTCAGTTGATTTTACAAAAGATATTTCAGACTTTCTCTGTTTCTTTTTAATAATTCCTTTTGTTTTATTGTTTTTGGTTTCCCATACAATCATTAGTTTTAATTTAACAATTGTAATTTTTAAGAAAATACTTTCTTCAATGATTTTTAAATTTATCTGATTCTGCTTTATAAGGAGTTCTTTTATTCAATAGATTATTATAGTTCTTTTCCCATTTGGCCAATTTTGTTTTATAAGGTATTATTCTCTTTGGTGAAATATTGTAGATCTTTTACCTTTTGGTCAATTTTTTAAGTTGTTATTTTCTTCAGGATTTTTTTGTTTCCCTTTTAAGAATTTGTTGAATGATTTACCAATACTTCCAAGGTAAACCCAAAATAATGGCATGAAGGTAACATGCTCCCAGGAACTTTTGCTTACCAAAGATAAATGAAACCTCTACACAGACATTAAAATTACAGATCCCATCAAGAAAAAGAGAAGATCCAAAGAAGTTTTCAATGTTTGAAATTTTGGAGGAACTTCAGTGAAGGTCTGTCACATAGGGAGAAAAGGGGAAGTAAAGCCAAGTGAGCCTAGAGAGGTATAAAGTCAGCAAGAGGTTTGAAGCCACAGTGCAGTCCAGGTACCAACAACTTGACAAAAGAAAGGGTCTCAGCAACTAGATTTCAAGCCAGGAGAAAGGGTGCCAACCCCAAACAAAGTCTGAACTGTGCAAATACCAGGACAAAAGAAAGACTGGGATGGGAACAAACCACTGCAAAGGCAGAACCTGAACACAAAGGAGGCAGAAATAAAAAAAAAAAAAAAAAAAAAAAACGTTTGCAATGGCAAAGCCTATACTTCATAGAATCCCGGCCAAAGACAAGCCAGGAATCAGAACCCAGTCACAGCATAAAAAATTAGATCTATATGCTCCATATGCCAGGAGCAGAGCAAAAAGAGCAATTATGAACAAAGAAGCTTAAAGAGTGCTTGCTACAAAAAACTACTTTGCAGGAAAAAATATGATACAATTCCTTATAAAAAGAAATCAGTGAAAAAAATACCCACAGGGAAGTCTCAAAAGAGTTTATGAATTAGACTCAACTCCAAATGCTCATAGAAGAGCTTAAATAAGAATTTAAAAATCGAAGAAGAGAGGAAGAAGAAAAAAGGGGGAAATAAAAAGAAATGAGAGTCATATAGGAAAAGTTAAAAAAAACTGACTAAAGAAATCTGCACCATCAAAAAAAAGATAACCAATGAAAAAAATAAATATGATAGTTAATTGAAGTAAATAAAACCTTAAGAATTAGAACTGAACAAATAGAAGTCAATGAACCTGAGACTACAAGATTCCTTCAAACAAAATACAAAAGCTGAAAAAATAGAAGGAAATGTAAAGAACTTTTTAGGAAAAACAAAAGACCTGGAAAATAGGTCCAGAAAAAATACTTTTCAAATCATCAGACTACCATAAAGCCCAGATCAAAAAAACAGAACCTGGAAAACATCTTGCAGGAAATTATTAGAAAAAACTGTTCAAATCTGCTAAAATAAGAAGACAATATAGGCATTGAAAAAATGCACAGAACCTCTCCAGAAAGAGATTCTAAGATAAAAACTCCAAGGATTATTATAGCCAAATTTCAGAACTCTCATATAAAGGAGAAAATTCTGCAAGCAGTAAAAAAAAAAATTTAAAAAGAAAAGAAACGAGACTTCTGGCCAAGATGGAGGAGAGAAGACAGGCACTGTGGAAAGGTCTCCTGATCTTGCTTCAAATATAATATGAAACAAATCTCTTTTATTTTTTTAGGTTGTTTTTTTTTTTTGCAAGGCAAACAGGGTTAAATGGCTTGCCCAAGGCCACACAGCTAGGTAATTAAGTGTCTGAGACCGGATTTGAACCCAAGTACTCCTGACTCCAGGGTTAGTGCTTTATCCACTATGCCACCTAGCCGTCCCTGAAACAAATCTCTTAATAGAAATTCAATTGACAAAACCTAGAAAAAGAAGCTAGAAGATCATCTATGAACAAGGTCTGTCTTCGAGGATTATGGGTGAGCCAGGGGCAGAGAGCCAAAAGCCAAGGCATTGGGATGAGAGCCAGACTAAGCTAGGATCAGACACAGAGGCATTGACTGTGGGCGCCACAGTCCAAGAATCAACTGGGGTGCAAAGACTGACTGTGAGACTGATGGTCTGGGGCTCTGCGGCAGGAATGGAGGGTGAGTTCCAGCATGGAATACAGCTGATCATACATCTGCTGGGCTTTTCTAATTTGGAGGACCTCAGTCTCCATACTTTTGTTTCAGCTTAACCCTCTTCCCAGAACAAACACAATAGCAGCCAACCACCACCACCACCACCAACCCTAGGCCCAGGCATGGTCAGCAGAGTTCCCTCAGTTTAATAGGGAGATTAATTACCCTTGCTCCAGGGCAAAGCCTATATTGTTCAAGGATAAATGTATACAGCAGCACCACCCACACCCTCCAGGTCAAGGGAGAGGGCCTCAAATCAAGGTCACAAACAGTACAAAGAAAGTAATCAGCATGCCCACTGGGCAGCAGTTTATGACCAAGAAAGAGCTAAAGAATATCACTAAAACAAATCAGATAATTTTGCTTATAATAAATTTAAAAACTTTTGCACAGACAAAACTCCTGTAAACAAGATCAAAAGAAACCTAGTAAATTGGGAAACAACTTTTACAACTAGCATTTCTGACAGACTCATTTCTAAAATATACAGAAAACTGAACCAAACTTATTTTTAAAAAAAGCCATTTCCCAATTGACAAATGATCAAAGGATATTTGGAGGCAATTTACAGATGAAGAAATCAAAGTGATCCATAGTCATATGAAAAATTGCTTTAAATCATTCCTGATTAGAGAAAGGTAAATTTTAAAACATCTCTGAGGCACCATCTTGCACCTATCAGATTAGACAATCAGATCAGAAAATACAATATTCAGTTTGGAAGGGATGTGGGAAATCTGGAGCTGTGAATCATCCAACCTTTCTAAAGAGTAATCTGGATTTATGCCCAAAAGCCACTAAAAATGTGTATTCACTTTGATCCAGCAATACTCTGAGTCTATACACTGAAGAGATCATGAAAATGAGTAAAAAACTTACTTTTACAAAAATATTCAGAGCAGCCCTGTTTGTGGCAGCAAAGAATTGGAAATCAAGTGAATGTACATAATTTGGGGAATGGTTGAGCAAATTGTGGTATATGTATGTTACAGAACACTATTGTTCAATTAAAAACCAAGAGGGATTGGATTTCAGAGAAGCCTGGAAAGACTTGCATGAACTGATGTTGAGTGAGATGAGCAGAACCAGAAGAACACTGTGCACCCTATCAGCAACTTGGGGGTGATGATCAATCCTGATGGACATGCTCATTTCATCAGTGCAACAATCAAGGACAATTTGGGGCTGTCTGCAATGGAAAATACCGTCTGTATCCAGATAAAGAACCATGGAATTTGAACAAAGTCCAAGGACTATTCCCTTTAATTTAAGAAAAAAACTGATATCTTATTGTCTGATCTTGTTATCTCTTATACTTTATGTTTCTTCCTTAAGGATATGATTTCTCTCTCATCACACTCAATTTAGATCAATGTATACCATGGAAACAATCTAAAGACACACAGATTGCTTTCTATGGGGGTTGGGGGAGGGAAGTAAGATTGGGGGAAAATTTATAAAACTCAAAATAAATAAAATCTTTAATAAAAATAAAGAAAATATGGTTCAGAAGAAACAGATGAAGGAAGTCAAACATTTGTGGATTGTTCAGAAATCTCTGACATATATTTAGAAATACTTTGAAAGAAAGGAGTTAGAAGGTTTTAGACAAATGAAATGGGGAAAAAACATTAAAATGATGATATACTAATAGATAGGAAGTGATTAGTTAGAGAAAGCAATCATTTTACTATCAATTGTGTATGGGTAATCATAGCATGAATTTGTCAGGATAAAGAGTACTAGAGTTCAATATCATGAAAATTTTATTATGTAATAACAGGTGAAATAAAATAATTTCCTCTTTAATAAAAGGACAATTTTAAAATACCTGTGATAGAGAATATTACCTGTATCCAGAGAAAAAGCTGTGAAGTTTAAACAAATATCAAAGTCCAATACCTTCAATGATTTTTTTAAGCCTCTTATGTACAACTTAAAAAAAAATCAGGGGTAGTAATCCTGATATCAGATAAAGCAAATGCAAAAACAAATCTCATTAAAAGGGATAAGGATGTAGGCAACTAATTGGAGCAGTGGATAGACCACTGGCCCTGGAGTCAAGAGTACCTGAGTTCAAATCTGGCCTCAGACATTTAATAATTACCTAGCTGTGTGGCCCCATTGCCTTGCAGAAAACCTTAAAAAAGGGATAAGTATAGAAAACACATCTTCTTAAAAGGAATTACAGGTAATGAAGCTATGTCATTAGTACACATGTATTTAACTAATGGTATAGCATCCAAATTCCTAGAGGAAATGTTGAGTCAATTACTAGAAAACATAGACAGCAAAATTAAATAATGGGGGAATCTCAAACTCTCTCTTTCAGAACTAGATAAATCTGACCAAAAATTAAACAAGAAGAAAGTTATAAAGCTGAATGAAAACTTAAGAAACTTAGATTATGATAGACCTCTGCAGAAAACTTAATTTCAGTAGAAAATAATAAGCAGTACTTGGCACCTGTACCAAAATTGATCATGTACTAAACATAAAAACTTTTAAATCAAATGCAGAAAGACAGACATAATAAATGCATATTTCTCAGGCCATGATACAATAAAACCTACATGTAATAATTTGTCAGGGAAAGAGATACCAAAAACTAATTAGAAATTAAATAACTTAATTTTAAATACTGCATGTCTCAAACAACAAATCATAGATATAATCAGTAATTATATCCAAGAAAATGATAATGATGAGGCATCAAACCAAAATTTATGGAATGCAACCAAAGCAAGTTTGAGGGGAAACTTTATATCCCTAAATACTTATATGAATAAAATAGAGAAAGAAGAGACCAATGAATTGAATATACAACAAAAAAACTAGAAAAATAACAAATTAAAGATCCCCATTTTAATACCAAATTATAAATTCTGAAATACAAGGGAGAGATAAAATTGAAAGAAAGAAAACCATTGATCTAATAAATAAAACTAAGAGCTGGTCAGTGAAGTCAATAAAATAAATAAACCTCTGAATATCTGATTAAAAAATAAAAAGATAACCAAATTACCAGCATCAAAAATGAAAATGGTAAACTAACTACCAATGAGGAGGAAATTAAAGAGAATAATTGGAACTACTTTGTCAAATGTTTGCCAATAAATTTGAGAACATGAATGAAAGGGATGCATATTCACAAAAATACAATCTTTCCAGATTTAAATAACAGGAAGTATTATACTTAACTAACACCACTTTAAAAAGAAGTGAAGAAATCATGAATTGACTCCCTAAGAAGAAATCAATCAACTCCCTAAGAAAATGGCTCCAGGTCCAGATGGATGTACATTTCAATTCTCCCAAACATTCGAGGAACAATTAATTCTTATTCTATATAAACTCATTTTTTCATTTATTTTTATTAAAGATATTATTTGAGTTTTACAATTTTCCCACAATCTTACTTCCCTTTCCCCACCCCACCCCCACAGAAAGCAATCTGTCAGTCATTACTTTGTTTCTATGTTGTATGTACATTGATCCAAATTGAGTGGAGTGTGATGAGAGAGAAATAATATCCTTAAAGAAGAGACAAGAAGTCTAAGAGATAACAAGATCAGACAATACAGTATCTGTTTTTTTTTTCTAAATTAAAGGGAATAGTCCTTGAACTTTATCCAAACTCCACGGCTCCTTATCTGGATACAGATGGCACTTTCCTTTGCAGACAGCCCAAAATAGCTCCCAATTGTTGCACTGATGGAATGAGCAAGTCCTTCAAAGTTGATCATCACCCTCATGTTGTTGTTCGGATGTACAATGTTTTTCTGGTTCTGCTCTTACTTGGCATCAGTTCATGCAAATCCCTCCAGGATTCCCTGAAATCCTGAACCTCCTGGTTTCTAACAGAACAATAGTGTTCCATGACATACATATACCACAGTTTGCTAAGCCATTCCCCAATTGAAGGACATTTACTTGATTTCCAGTTCTTTGCCACAACAAACAAGTTTGCTATAAATATTTTTCTACAAGTGATGATTTAACCCTTTTTCATCATTTCTTCAGGGTATAGACCCAGTAGTGGTATTGCTGGGTCAAAGGGTATGCACATATTTGTTGCCCTTTGGGCATAGTTCCAAATAGCTTTCCAGAAATGTTGGATGAGTTCACAGCTCCACCAAAAATGTAATAGTGTGCCAGATTTCCCACAACCCTTCCAACAATGATCATTATCCTTTCTGGTCATACTGACCAATCTGAGAGGTATGAGGTGGTACCTCAGAGAAGCTTTAATTTGCATTTCTCTAATAATTAATGATTTAGAGCACTTTTTCATATGGCTATGGATTGCTTTCCCACTGGGTGCATATATATTCAGTATTGAAATAACTTTATTGTCTATGGTACGTTTTTAGGAGGATAAAGTTTCCTTTCTTATGTCTTTTAATGCTATCTATTTTTGCTGTTGCTTTGTCTGAGATAAGGATTGCTACCCCTGCTTTTTTTTTTACTTCAGCTGAAGTAAAATATATTTTGCTCCAACATTTTACCTTTACTCGATATGTATCTCTCTGCTTCAAATGAGTTTCTTGTAAGCAGCATATTGTAGGATTCTGGTTTTTAATCCACTCTGCTATTCGCTTATGTTTTTTTTAATTGATTTTTTTTATTCTCATTTTGTACAAATGTTTTTTTTACATTAATAAAATATTCTTGTTTACAAGTAAACAAAATACCACTCCCCCCCAATGAATATAGATAGATTTGCTTGGGGGAAAAAAGTAAAGGGAAGAGAAAAAAAAATTAAAATAAAAAAATAATAGTAATAATTATAGCTATGGCCAGGTGGCGCAATAGGTGAAGCACCAGCCCTGGAGCCATGAGCACCCGAGTCCATATCCAGCTTCGTAAACCCAACTATCACCCAGCCATGTGACATGCAAGCCACCCAATCCCCATTGCCCTGCAAAAACCAAAAAGAAGAAAAAAAAAAGACCCAAAATAAAATAAAATAGTAATAATAGTAGGGGTGGCTGGGTGGCAGACAGAGAATTGGCCCATTAGCCAGGAGCACCTGGGTCCAAATCTAGACCCAGACACCCAAAGATCACCCTGCTATGTGGCCCCAGGCAGGCCACTCAGCCCCACTTGCCCTGCACCCTCCCCCAAATAATAATAACAAAAAATGTGCTTCACTCTTTGTTCCAACACCAACAACTCTGTCACAGGTGGATCACATTCTTTATAAGTCCATCACAAAAGTTACTTCCATATTTTTCCAACATTGCTGATCGCAAATCCCTCCTTTCTTATTTCTCCACTACCATGTATTATATTTTCTCTCTCCTTTCACTCTGACTCTGCTGTAGGGTCACTGAGTGGTGCAGCAGACAGATCCCTAGTCCTGGGGCCAAGAAGCCCTGAGCCCCCATACCACCCCTTAGGCCCAGAATCCACCTGGCCCTATGGTCCTGGGCAGGCCTTCCATTTTTATACCATATTTTATCTTCGAATTAACTTTCTCCTGTGCTTCAACTATAAAAGCTCCCTCTACCTGCTCCATTAACTGAGATGGTTCATATGAATATTATCAGTATCATTTTTCTATACATGCAGCTCATCCTCATTAAGTCCCTCATATTTTCCCCCTCTCCTCCAATCTCCATGCTTCACCTGAGTCCTGTATTTGAAGATCAAACCTTCTGTTCAGCTCTGGCCATTCCAAAAGGAACATTTGAAATTCCCCTGATTTATTGAAAGTCCATCTTTTTCCCTGGAAGAGGACATTCAGCCTTGCTGGGTAGTTCATTCTTGGCTGCATTCTAAGCTCTTTTGCCTTCCAGTATATTGTATTCCAAGGCCTATGAGCTTCCAATGTAATTGCTGCTAAATCCTGTGTGATCCTGACTGCAGCTCCAGGATATTTGAACTGTGTCCTTCTGGCTGCTTGTAATATTTTATCTTTGACTTGGGAGTACTGGAACTTGGCTATAATATTCCTAGGGGTTGGTTTTTTGGGATCTCTTTCTCAGGGGGGATCGGTGGATTCTCTCCATTTCTATTTTGCCCTCTGCTTCTAGAATATCAGGGCAATTTTCCTGTAGTAATTCTTTGAAAATGATGTCAAGGCTCTTTTCCTGATCATGACTTTCAGGTATTCCAATAATTTTTAAATTATCTTTCCTAAGTCTGTTTTCCATATCAGTTGTTTTTTTCAATGAGATATTTCACATTTTCTTCTAATTTTTCATTTTTTTGGTTTTGAAGTATTGATTCCTGATTTCTGGTAAATTCATCAATCTCCCTAAATTCTATTCTTTGTCTGAAGGATTTGTTCTCCTCAGACAGTTTTCTTATCTCTTTTTCCATCTGGCCAATTTTGCTTTTTAAAGCATTCTTCTCCTCAATAACTTTTTGAACTGTTTTATCCATTTGACCTAAACTGGTTTTTAGCATGCTATTTTCTTCAGCATTTTTTTGGTTTTCCTTGACTAAGCTGCTGATTTCATTTTCATGTTTTGTCTGCATCTCTTTGATTTCTTTTCATGGTTTTTATTCCAACTCCCTCATTTGATTTTCAAAGTCTTTTTTGAGCTCTGTCATAGCCTGAGCCCAATTTCTGTTTTTCTTGGACTCTTTAGATGCAGGAGCTTGTGCTCCCTCATCTTCAGACTGAGTATTTTGATCCTTCTTGGGCTGATTTGCAAAATATTTCTCAATAGTCTTCCTCTTATTTCTCTGCTTGCTCATTTTCCCAGCCTGGGCCTGGTTTTGGGTGCTTCCTGAGCTTTTGGGACACTCCCACAAGGGTCTCAGTGTGTGAAGCTCTGTTCTCCCTCCTGTTCTGTGAATGACCATAAGTGCCCCCCTCTGCCATGGGGCCAAGGTTGGGGGCCCTGTTGTTCTATGGGGGGGGGGGGCTAGATTGGGATAAGGATCTGAATGTGGTCAGAGCCTCAGAGTCCTGTTACAGGGGCAGAATACAGACCTCTGCACTCCCCTCCCTCAGGTCGATGGGCTCATGTCCTGGGGGCTCCTGCTTACCAGCTCCGCCTCCTTCTGTTTCCGGTTCTGTGCTGTGGAAAGACCAAGCTGCTCCCTGTGTGCCCTGAGGGCTGGGCTCCATGTGCTCACTCTGGCAGAGGTCCCCTGCTGTTCCCCCACTTTGTGCCTGGTGCTCCCCAGGGTGCAGCTCAGGAGACTGCCCCACTGCTGTGAGCCGTGGCTCCCAGTTCCCTGGGGCTGCCTCCTGGAGGCTGAAGTTCTTTCCCTCTGGCGGGCCACCCCTCTGGCAGGCAGCCCCTCTGACCCAGGGGAGCAGAGCCTTTCTGCTCTTTTCCAGGTTACTTTGAGTAAGAGAACTGCCTCACTGGGTCCCTTTGTGGGTTCTGTCTCGCTTATATTTTAAGGAAGAGTTCATCTCATTCACATTTAAAGTTATGATTACTAATTCTTTATTTCCCTCCATGCTATCTTCCCTCTGTTTGTATTTTCCCCCTTCCCCCCTTATCCATATTCCCCAGTATTTTGTTTCTGAAAACCACCCCCTTCAGTGTGTTTGCCCTCCTATATCACCCCTCCCCTTTCTTTCCCCTTCCCCTTTTTCTCTTTTCCCTTCCCTTCCTTTTGTTAGTTTCCCTTTTTTCCCCACTCTCCTTCCCTTTCTCTGTCCCCGCTCCCCTCCCCCCCTTTAATACTTGAAAGTTTAGATTTTTTATAAGTTAACTGAATATGTGTAAGTTGACTTTAAGCCAAGTCTGATGACAAGAAGATAACAGTGTTTCTCATGTCCTCCCTTCCTCCCCTCTATTAACATAGGTATTTTGTACCTTTTAGTGTAATGAGATTTACCCCATTCGATCCCCTCCCTGGGCCCATCTCTTTCCTATTCCCCTTTTTTAAGAAGGTAGTGTTTTTTAGATCATTCTATCTGAGTCATAGAAAATTCTGAGTATCTGTCACTTCTAGCTAAGTACATTCTATCTAATAGAGTTAAAATTCTTGAGAGTTATTGAAGTCTTTCTCCAAAGTAGGGTTAAAGCCAGTTACATCCAATTAGAGAGCAGTCTCATGGATAGATCATGAATGTCCATCATTTCTGGCTAGGTATATTCTCTCTGTTAGAGTTACAGTCCTCAAAATTTATGAGAATCTTTTTCCCCATGCGGGGATATAGCCAGTTTCAACTTATTGAATAGTAGGTTTTTCCCTTTAACCGCAACCCCTTTTTTTCCTTACCTTTTCATGTATATCTTGAACCTCATGTTTGATATCCAAATTTTCTATTTAGCTCTCGTCTTTTCATCAAGAATTTTTGGGAATTCATCCATTTCTTTAAATGTCCATGTTTTTCCTGGAAGAGAAGGCTCAGCTTTGTGGGATAGTGGATTCTTGGCTGCAGTCCAATCTCCCTTGCTCTTTGAAATATCTCATTCCAGGCCCTTTGATCCCTTAATGTTGATGTAGCCAGGTCCTGTCTAATCCTTACTGTGGCTCCTTGATATTTAAATTGTTTCTTTCTGGCTGCTTGCAGGATTTTCTCTTTTATCTGATAGTTCTGGAATTTGGCCACCACATTCCTTGGTGTTTTCATTTTAGTATCTTTTTCTGGAGGGGATGGATGTATTCTTTCAATAATGACTTTGCTTTCTGGTTCCATGATATCAGGGCAGTTTTCCATCGCTAGATCCTGAAATATTAAGTCCAGGCATTTTTTCTCTTCAATGTGTTCAGGAAGTCCAATAATTCTCAGGTTGTCCCTCCCTGATCTATTCTCAAGGTCAGTGGTTTTGTTGATGAGGTATTTTACATTTTCTTCTATTTTTTCTATTTTTTGATTTTGTTTAACTGACTCTTGCTGTCTCATGGAATCATTAATTTCTGCAGACTCCATTCTTATTTTTAGGGAGGAGTTTTCTTCATTAACCTTTTGCAGCTTTTCTAATTTGTCAATTCTACTTTTGAAAGAGCTTTCCATTTGACCAATTGAGGTTTTGAGAGAATTATTTTCTTTTTTGCTTTTGCCAAATTGAGGATCTGAGAGAATTATACTCATTTTGTATTTGTACAATTGATGATGTGAGAAATTTATTCTCATTTTGTATTTGTCCAATTGAGTATCAGAGACATTTAGTCTCCTTTTGTATTTGTCCAATTGTATTTTCTAAGGATTGTTTTCTTGTTGCAAGTTATTCCTTGTCTCTCCCAAATTTTCCAGTTGATTTTTAAACTCCATCCTTATTTCTTCAAGGAAGTCTTTATGTGCTGAAGACGAGATTGTATTCTCCTCAGAGGTTCTAGGTCTCTCTGTGTTAGGGTCTTTTCCTTCCAAGAATTTTTCTATGGCTCCACCTTTCCTCTGACCCTTCTTCATTTTGCTAAGACCTAGAGTTGGGGAGGGGCTGGTTCACAAGTGGCTTGGGATCACTAAGACTTTACTCATTGAAAGCTGTTTCTCTGGCTGGCCACTAGGAGGTGCTGGTTGCTTTCTCTGGAGTGACTGTGGCCTTGGTTGAGGCCTTCTCCCTTTGCTTGAAGGGAGGAGTTGGAGCTAATGAATCCTTTTGCCTTCAATCAATGGTGGGCTTTACCCTGGCCTGAGGTCATTCCCCTCTCTCTATTGTCACCTGGACTGGTTCTTTTGCTCACACATCTGTGCCTGAGGCAGAAGTAGTCTGCAATTGTTTGTTCCAGGAAGAGGCCTCAGATGTAATGGAGGCATGGACTCAGGGTTCCTCAGACCAAAAGAGCCCAGAGATGGTGTCCACAGCTCTCCTGCACCGGAACTCTCCCCCCGAGCCCTGTAGGCAAGCTCCAGAGGGACAGCACCAACACCAGTACCTCTGTTCCCTAGTTGACTCAAGCCCCTGCCATCTAGCCCCGCCACTGATCCAGCAGGTCTGGCTCTGGGGCCCTCAGACTCCCTGGCTCCAATTCAGTGGCTAATCTGGCTGATCTGGGGCTGATCTGCCCTCTGAGCCTAGACTCACCAGTCCAAACTCGTCCAATGCTGCTGCAGAAGACAAATTCTGATGTAAATGTTCTTTCTCCTGGCTTTTCTTTCCGGGTTTTGTGGGTCAGATTTCTGTTAAGGGGTTTATTTCATGTGATAGAGGGGGAAACATAAGAAGACTTTAGAACTGTGCCTGTCTTCTCTCCGCCAACTTGGCTGGAAGTCTATATAAACTCTTTAAAAAAAATAGGAGAAGAAAAGGTTCTGCTAAATTATTTTTATTTCACCAACATGGCACTGATACCTAAACCAGGATGCTCTCATTTCTAAAATATATAGAAACCTGAATAAAATTTATAGGTTTGTAACTCAATTCCCAGTTGATAAATGGTCAAAGGATATGAATAGACAATTTTCAAATGAAGAAATTAAAGTGTATATAATCATATGAAAAATGATCCAAATAATTATTGTTTGGAGAAATGGAAATTAAAGATCAATTATATATCACCTCACACTATCCGATTGGTCAATATGAGAAAAAGGAAAAATAATCAATGTTGGAGAGTTTGTGGGAGGATTGGAACATTGCTAGTGGAATTCTGATCAGATCCAACCTTTCTGGAGAGCAATTTGGAACTATGCCCAAAGAGCAATAAAACTATTCATATTCTTTGACCCAGCAATTCCAATTTTAGGCCTAAACCCACAAGAAATCATTACAAATGGGAAAAGTTCCACACATTCCAAAATATTCATAGTATTTCTTCTTGTAGTGGCAAAAAATTTGAAATTAAGGGAATGACCATCAACTGGGGAATGGTTTAAACCATAAATGGTCAGATGCTAGAGAAGCATGGAATGACTTATGAGATCTGATGCTGAGTGAAGGGAGCAGAACCAAGAGAACGATGTACACATTAACAACAACATTGTGAGATAATCAACCCTAATAGATGCAGCTTCTCTCACCTGTTCAGAGAACTAGAACCACCCCATTAGACTATGAGCAATGTTGTCTCCATCAAGTGCAGGAAAAAAGTAAACAAAAAGAACATTCTTCAAAATCTGATGAATGCTATATTAGTTTTTTTTTTAATCTCCCTTTATGCCAATTTCTAGTACTGAAAATGACTAATCTGTAAACATGTCATTTCTGAGGGGTGCGGGGTGGGAAGGGTTGGTAGGAGGCTATATTGTAATAAAAATATAGTTAGACATATGGATGAATGTTGAAAAACTTTCATAACATATATTTGGAAAAATAAATTATCAATTAAAAAATGGTTGAAGTTTTCATATTTATTCATTTCCCTTTCATCCTCCCCCTCCAATTCCCACCTCCTATGTTTAAAATCCTTTTTAAAGTTTTCTTCTTTTTGATCATGTATCCAATTCCTTTTTTTTTACTTTGAGGCCTTGCTTATAATTGCTTTGACATTATTGCCTTCTGCTAGGTTTGTATCTTGAACTTCCTCTTCATTGTAATTATTTGATATGTCCAGTTTCTTCTTCATTTTTTGCAGTTTCTCATTTTCTAGTTTATTTTTTGACTTTTATATTAAGTTGGACTCTAATTCAGGATAGGGAGCACTGTCCCAAACTTCATGCCTTTCATTCTGTCCTTTTCAGAGCTAGCTCTGGGTATCTTTAGATTGGTACTACTTCAAAGATGATATGATACAATGAGAACTTTGGTCCTTGCTCTCCTGTCATATGCACTGGCTTTGACATAGGAAGATTTCTTGTTCCCCTGTTACTACCCGGGTTAGCACTCCATCTAACTTTAGTACTTCAGCTAGGTTCAACTCTCCTATACCCATAACTGCTAGTACTCCTTTATGTTTTGTAATTAAGACCAGTTTTCCTGGGTCAAGAATTCTTCTCTTCCTTATTATTGAACAAAGATACCTGTTCGTCTTTACCTTCTGTTCCCTTAGGCCCTGTGACTGAGACCAATTAAAACTGTTCATGGGCAATAACTGTAGACAGTCTCCTGCAATATTCTTCCAACTAGTTCTCATCTTCCTCTCCCTGATGCTGATTCATGGGATGAGAGATCCTGATGCTGCTATTACTGCCAATGCAAATTCTTGCATTGCATTTTCTGGGATATGCTCCAAGGCTGACCATTCCAGGGAGACAATATTTTTTCCACTGATAACTCTAAGTTGTCACTGCCCAGAAAATTATTTCAAGCAAACTTGTGTTGGTTCTGCAGAATTCAATTTGAAACATTATTTTAGAAATGTTTAGAGGGAAATTAGGAAGAATTCAACTTTAGTACTCTACCATCTTTTTGCTGTTGTCAAAATGATGGGTTTGTCATAGAAAATTTGGGTAACATTACAAAACTGAAAGGTGTGATATCTCTATGTTCTCTCTTTGTTATTTGTCCTCATCCCTCACACCCCAAAAAATTCTTTTTCAAGAACACAGCATGGTGGGGTGTCTTGTACCAGTTCAATTAGTGTCTTGGGGCTAGGAGCACCTGTCATGGTTATAGAATTTCTGGATATTGCGTACCCCTTTTCTCATTTGCAAGTCATTATTAAAATAATGTAATATAAATATATTAACAGTATAGTGTGGATATTTTAAAATCTCCCTAGCTTGAAGTAAACATATACATACACAAAATGAAAGTATAGATATTAATGTATTTGATTTTTCAAAAAGACATGGTGATTTTGCCAAAAGTAATCCATCTTCCTTAAGATGTCAGCAATTATATTTCAAATTGCTAACTGACAGCAGTCACATGATATTAAATTTTTTACAAAGATGTGTTTATTTAAGAAGAAATTTCATAGTATTTTGAAAGAACACTGAAATCCACCCCAAAACCTCTCTCTGAACTTTATTTTTTTAAATGTGATTATTCCTCTAAACAGTTATAGAGGGAAGACTTTTCTTTCCCTGATTCACCTCTATCTCAATGCAATAGATAGTGAGATAACAGATACACTCTGAAAAATTTTATAAACCTAGTCAGGAAAAACCAAGTTAATTGCTCTCTTCTGTAATCTCATAGGCAACAAAAAGTTTTTCTTTAACTTTTTTTCTTCTTACAAGTTTGAATTGTGTATTGGCAAGTAACCCAAGAGGAATATTTCTCCTTTTCTTTGAGGAAATTGCTTATTTATAGTTTCTGGAGTTAAAACTTTAAAAAAAATTAAAGGACTAAACATGAACCTAGATACCGACAAATCTGTTTTATTCAACCTATCTTCCTCCAGAGAAAACTCTGAAATTTTAATTTGTATAAACATTTACTTCATCAGTCAACTCTTCTAAATATTTAAGCCCTGAGAGTTTTGGTTCAGCATTTACACTATTTTTGTTGATTCTGCTATTCAGTTTGCCAAAGACCAATTTGTATTATGGGCATCTTTTAATTCCAGAAATGCTGTTGGCTTATGGTACATGAAGGGGAATCTAGAAGTTAAAGCATTGAATTAAGCCTTTCCTTTTAAAGAAAATCCCAGAATAAGTGCCTATGTGTCTGGTTTGAGATTTCTCAAATTATTTTACCTACTGAAAACCAATTATATTTTTATCCCCATGGCAACTGAGTTTAAAGAACCTGCCTTACCAACAGTGATTCTAGTACTGTGAACTACAATGAAAATTTTTCTTAGGTATATCTGTCAATACCAACTTTATATTTAAATAGAATTTAAAATAACACTATCTACATTATGATTCTAATGCTCATCATTCTTAGTACTTTAATTTTTGGAGTTGCTTTAGTGGGGCTATGTTTTTTCAGGTGATGGTGAGGCTAGGTAAAGTCTGAGGTACCTTCTAATAATATGATTCTTTATTTATAGGACAAGTTATATCAGAGAAAAATATGGGTTAAACAATGTCCTTCCTCGACACTATGCTATTCTGTCTTGATTGACTGTAACTATATTCAAAAAGAAATGAAATAATGCAATCAAGAGACTAACAAAAATAATTGTTCTTGAAAACATTATGGTACTTTCTCTCCCTAAATGTTAGTTATCTTCAATATTAAAAATTTATGAGAGTTAATGGGAAAAATGTAGAAAAGCAAAACAAAACCAAACCTCATATAATGCTTAGGAATGTCTAGATTACAATTTGTTAAAACTATCTGTATAATAAAAACCCAATTACAGAGGTGATAAAATGCTAAAAATATAACATTATTTTTCTCAAAAAAAATTTAAAGACTAATAGATTCCTATAGCATTACGTGGACTTTGAATGTGGGGAACAGAAGAGTTTTGATTTTTGGTCCTTCAACCAGGAAAGTGGTCTCCAGTGGGTATCATAAGTTTCTGACTGGGCTGTTTTTGTTCTACATTTTAAATAATGACTTATATAAAGGCATTTTTGAATCAGAGTCAATCTATCTTTTTTTTAAAATTCAGACTCTTTTCAGCAAGTCCCAAGTTAAAATATTATAGTATATACTCTTGTCTGGTCTCTGCACAAAATGTTTCTAGTCAGTCCTGTGTCAATTTTGAATTCAAATAACCTAGTTTTAAGCCTTTCTTTGACCAGGGTCTTGCCATCACCATCCCTTTCTGTTCATTTCACTCTTGGCATGTCTCCCTGAATTTGATCCCTTTGTCAATCACAGTTTTGGATCATCTGGTTTCATATGTCATTTTTCCACTAGATACATCTGGAACTGTCACTTTCTGCTTCTTGTATCCTGTATACTTTCCTAACTCTATACTATATCACTTGATGAGCCTATCTAATGCAATAAACATTTATTAAACATTAGGTGCTAGACCTTATGCTAAGTGGTAGGCATAAAATCAATAAAAAGAAAAACAGCTCTTACTTTCAAAATTATAATCTAATAAAAAATCCAAACTAATGTGATGTCATGACCTTATATAGGTTCAAATATTTTATTTTTAAAACATAAAAATAATACTCTGGTATTTTCCCTCATCTTCTTAAGCTTGCATTATTTTAGTGGCCTTTTGGATTTTTCTTTTGGCCTCTAATCTCTCCTTCAAAACTGCCAAAGTGATTTTACTAAAATATGACCATGTCAACACATGTCCAAGCTAAAACATAAAATGCTCTATTTGACCTTTAAAGTCCTTTATATAATACCTTCTTCTATTTCTATTCTATACTATTCTATTAAATATTAAACTAATTTGTAATGCTTATGCTTTCCTCCTGTTTGTGCACTCTGTGATCCAGTAACCCCGACTTTCTTGATGTTATTCATCCATGACATCCAAGTTCCAGATTTCTTGCCTTTTCCTTTGTGCATCGCCTTACTTATTATGTGTTCTTTTTTCATTTTTGAGGGGAAAAGAAGAACATTCAATGAAACAGGGGGCTTTCAAAGTTTCCTGATGAATAGACCATAGACCATAGACCAATAGACCATAAATTTCACCTTCAAATAGACTCAAATGAAGACTCTGACAAAGGTAAACAGGGAAAGCAAATTGCTCTGGACCCAGCTCTGGACCTTGGCCACCTATGGGTTAGGAGACCCCTGGGGGTGTGAACCCGCCCACATGGGTGCTGGGAACGCCCCAGTAACAGGAGTGGCTCCGCCCATGAGGGAGGAACAGGGGAGGAGCTCGGGGGAGGAGCAGAAGACTAGATAAGGGAGGGGACTGGGGAAGAGGAGAGGCTTTTTTCGCTGTTATGTAAGGAATAAAGACCTGCTTGTTAGACTGCAACCGGGTGTTCTGTCCAGTTATTGCCCTCCTTCCCCAAAGGAGGGTCCGTGCATCCGAAGACCGACGGGTCCGTGACGTGCGAAGACCGGGGAAAGGTATGTATCCAGGCAAAGGCTCGGGATAGGTCCCCGAGCAGCAAATAAGGGATTTTCTTATATTGAACTGTTTATATTCCTGCATGGAAGGTGGACTTTATCATTTATTATGGCAGTTAGAAGGAGCATATATAGATAGGTTACTGATGTGCATTGAATAAGAAATAATAATATATTAAAAAGATGGAGTAAAAGGACGAGAGAAGAATGTACTAGAGAAAAGGAAAGGGAGAGGTAGAATGGGTTATTTCACACAAAAGAGGCAAGAAAATTTTTTCCAGTAGAGTGGAAGAAGGGCAAGTTGAGAGGGAGTGAATGTGTATTATTCTCTTTGAAACTGGATTTGAGAGGGAGGGAATAACCTGCACTCTTAATTTGGTATAGAATTCTATCATATCATCTAGGAAAGTGGAAGCAAAAAGGGATAAGAGAAAGGTGGGGAGAGTGATAGAAGGTAAAGCAGATTATGGGAGGATGCTAGAATAAATGGGAGTGAAGGGTAATAGGATGTAGGAAAATACGATGGGGGGAGTATTGAAAAAAGCTTCTCTGATAATGGTCTCATTTCTCAAACAGAGAGTTGAATTAAACTTATAAATATAAGAACCAATTGATATATGATAAAAAAATCTGAAGTTGTCAAACAAGTTAATCAATGTTTTCTATGGTCATTTGGGAAAAAAGTGTTCTAATTCACTATTGATTGGGGAAATGCAAATTGAATACTTTTGAGATACTATTTTATACTTATTGAATTGGCTTATAGAACTGAAAGAAAAAATGTCAAATGTTGGAGGGATTTGGAGAAAATGAGACATTAATGCACTATTGAAAGAATTACAAAATGATGCAACTGTTCTACAAACAATTGGTAATTATGCCAAAGGACTATTAATTAGCCTAGCAATGCCACTAGTGTTTCTGTTTAACAAAATAGATGAAAAATGGAAAGGAGTATGACCTATATGTATAAGAATATTTCTAGCAGCTTTTTTCTTATGACTAGGGATTAGGAATTGATGGGATGCCCATTAGTTAAGGAATACTGAATAAATTTATGGTATGTGAATAGGATGGAATGCTTTTATTAAGAAATAGCGAGCATGCCAGGAAAGACTTGCATGAGCTGATACAGAATAGTATTATATACATTAACAGTATGTGAGATTATCAACTATCATGAATGCAGTTCCTCTTAGATTAAGGACAATACTAAAAGACCTTTTATGGAAAATATCATTCTCATTCAGCGTTAAAACCATGACTCTGAATGCAGAGCAAAACCAACTATGTCACTTTTAAGATTTCTTATATGGTGTTTCTTTCTCTCTCATGATATTCTCACCCCCCTTAATTCCAATTCTTCTTTTGCACTATGCCTAAGATGTTAAGTACAACCATACATGAACAATCTACATCAGACTGTTTGCTGCCATGAGAAGTAGAAGGTGGTGGAAAAAATATGGAACTCACAAAATTTCAAAAGACTAAATGTTGAAAAATACTTTTGCATAGAATTGGGGGGTGGGAAGGAATGATGAATAGGATCCTCTCAGTAAAACCTGAAAACTTACATCAGATGATTCAATGTACTATATACAAAGTAACAACAGTATTGTAGGATGATCAGCTGTAAATGATTTAGCTTTTGTCAGCAATGCTATAACAAAAGACAATATTGAAGGACAATGATTAAAAATGCTGTTCATTACCAAATAGAGAGATGATGGTGTCTGAATACAAACTGAAATATAATCTTATTTTTCTTGTGGTTTCTTTTTGGGAGGGCAGGGGGCTTAATATTTTTTCCCAATATGACTATTATGGAAATGTTTTGTATGACTACTCATATTTAATCTATACAAAATTATTTGTTTCTAAATAAGGGGATGAGGGATAGGAAAAGAGACAATTCAAGATTTAAAGTTTTAAAAATGAATGCAGAATTTTGGTTTTTATATGTGCTAGAGAAAAATGAAAAGCAGAGAAAAGAGAAAAGAAAAAAGAAAAATTAAAAAAACTAATTAGCTAGTTGAAATAATGTAACATTGCATATTGTATTGTACACTTATGGACCCTGATCTCTTCAAAAGAAATAAAATATATGTCTACTGTTCCTTTAAGAATAACAAAATAGGGCAGAGGCAAGATGGCAGCAGAAGAACAGCCTTTCCTCTAGGAGCTGTCTCAAAAATATTTCAAAAACCTGAAAATTAGCAATCTGACTAAATTTTCTAGAGATCTTCCCACAGAAAGATCCAGTGAGGCAATTCTCCAGTCCAAGTTAATCTGGAGGATTATCTAAGGACTCTGTTCCTCATGGGTGGAGGGGGCTGTGGTATACCAGAATGAAGAAGTTCCGGTCTTCCAGGAATAGCCTGCAAGATGCCTCGGTCCCTGCGAGTGCTGGCTCCTGACAGCAAAGCAAAACATGCCAACCCAAGAAGCACCAAGCACAACTTGGAAGACGAACAGGGGAAAACTCTGCCAGAGCAAGCATGAAGCCTGTGCCAGCATGGCCCTCCTCTGTGGGACTGCAGCCCTCAGCACAGATCCCAGGAGATGGGAGCAGACACACTGACCACTGTTTAGGTCTCCTCTGTCCCTGCGACAGGACTCTGGAACTTTGTCCATATTCAGATCTTGGTCACAGTCTGGGCCTGCATACTGTCATAGAGCAGGGACCCTCCCCATAACCCTGGGACACAGGAGTGTGCTTGTGGTCATCCACAGACTAGAGCACAGGCAGGAGAGCAGTCAGAGCCTCCCATAAGACCTTGAAGGAACTGAGTTCTTTGTGGGGTGTCCCAAAAATATTCAAAAGCTCAGGAAGCATCCCCCAAAACCAAGGCACAGGGTGGGAAAATGAGTAAACAGAAGAAAAGGAACCTGAACATAGGCACTGACCAGCAGCAATTACTTTGGTCCCATGCAGAATCAAAATATACACTCAGAAGATGATAAAGTCCAAGCTTTTGCATCTAAAGACTCCAATAAATATTAAGACTATTTCATAGCTCAAAAAAAAAAGATTTTGAAAATCAAGTAAGGGAGGCAGAGGAAAAATTAGGAAGAGAAATTAGAGAGATACAGGAAAAACATAAAAATCAAGAAAGCAGCTTAGGCAAGGAGATACAAAAATGCTGAAGAAAACAATATGTTAAAAAAAATTTAGGTCAAATGAATAAAACAATCCAAAAAAGTTAATGAGGAGAAAGATGTCTTAAAAAGCAGAATTGGCCAGATGGAAAAGGAGGTAAGAAAGATCTAAGAGGAAAACAGAACTTTCAAATCTAGAATGGAGCTAAAGGAAACCAATTACTTTGTGAGGAATCAAGACACAATAATCAATTAACAAAAGAATGAAAACCTAAAAGAAAATTTGAAATGACTCATTGAAAAAAGAACTGACCTAGAAAACAGATCTAGAAGAGACAATTTAAAAATTATTAGACTTCCTGAAAGTCATGATCAGAAAAAGAGCCTTGAGTTCATTTTTAATGAAATTCAACAGGAAAATTGCTCTGGGGGGCAGCTAGGTGGTGCAGTGGATAGAGCACTGACCCTGGAGTCAGGAGTACCTGAGTTCAAATCTGGCCTCAGACACTTAGTAAGTACCTAGCTGTGTGGCTTTGGCAAGCCAATTAACCCCATTGCCTTGCAAAAACTTTTTTAAAATTGCTCTGATATCCTAGTAACAGAGAGCAAAATAGAATTTGAGAGAATCCACAGATCTTTTCCTGAAAGAGCTCCAAAAAAATAACCCATAAGAATATGATATCCAAGTTCCAGAACTCCCAAGTCAAGGAGAAAATATTAGAAGCAGCCATAACAAAATGATTCAAATATTATGAATTACAGTGAGGATCATACAAGATTTAGTAGCATCCTACACTAAGGGCTCATAAGGCTTGAAATATAATATTATGGAAGACAAAAGAGTTTGAAATTCAACTGATAATCAACTACCCAGTAAAACTGAACATCCTCTTCCAGGGGAAAAGATGGACTTTCCATGAAATAGGGGAATTTCAAATGTTCCTCTTGAAATGACCAGAGCTGAACAGAAAGTTTGATCTTCAAGTACAGGACTCAGACAGACAAGAAGGGTAAATTATGAGGGATTTAATAATGATGAACTGTGTGTATGCCTGCATGGTATGAAGATGCTGATAATACTCATATTCTCATTTATTAGAACATTTAGAAGGAGCACATGTAGACAAGGCACAGGAGAGAGCTGAATTTGAAGGTATAATATATTTTTTCCTTGGGGGGGAAGAAAAATGTATTGGGGGGAAGAGAAAGGAGGGTTAGAATAGACTAATATATTTCATGTAAAAGAGACAAGAAATAGCTTTTGCAATGGTATGGAAAGGGAGAAGGTAAGGGGGAATGGGGGAGCCTTCATTCTCATTTAAAATGGCTCAGAGAAGAAACAGCATACATACTCAATAGGATATGGAAATCTAGAAGAAAATCGAGAGAAAGGGAATGGGGGAAAGGAGAGAGTTAAACTTGGGAAAGGATAGTCAGATATAACACTTTTTGTTCTTTACTTTTTGTAAGGTGGTGGAATTGGGTGACCTGTCTGAGACCAACTGGCTGGGTGGTTGCTGGGTCTCTGGGGTGGAATGTTGGCTTGGGGCCTCCAGGCCACAGGCTCTGTCCACTGTGCACTTGGCTGCTCCACAACACATTTTTGAAGAGGGACAGAGTGAAGGGAGAGAGAAAATATAATAAATGGTAGCGGGGAGAAATGGATGGAGGGAATTATAATCAGCAACAGCAACTGTGGAAAAATATGGAAGTAACTTCTTTGATGATCTTATGATAAAGAATGCAATCCACCACAGAGACAGAGCTGATAGTATCAGAACACAGAAAAGCACATTTTTTTCTCTTTCTTTCCTTTTATTTCTCATGAGGTTTTTTTATTTTAGTGGGGGGGAGGGGTATTGTGTTATACATACAAGAAAAATATTTTAGTAATATGTAAATAAATGAAAAAAATTAAAAAAGAATAACTAAATAATCTTGTTTATGATGTGAATTTTTATAAATTAAGGCATTCAACTAACATAACATTTCCCAAATTTCTGGCATAAAGCAAAAACTGCACTCAGAGGTAAAATAAAGTATGCTTTAATATTTTAAGCAAGATAGAAAAAAAGAGAATGTATGCACTATTGGGATATTACTGTGTGGGATAAGAATCAGCTTAAAAAATATAGAGACTCGTCTGAGCAAAAGAAAAAGTTTATTTTGGCTTTGCTCGAGAAAAGGGCATACCCTAAGTCTCACAAAGGGATTGAAGATCAAGGAGCTTCCCCGAGGTGACAGACAAGCAAGATTATATGGCCTAATATGATTCCCTCCTCAGCAGCCCCCTCTCTTCCAACTTGATTGCTGAAAGTTTTCAGAGTTACAATCTTTACACGAAAATCCAGCAACAAAGAGAAAAATAAAATGTTTTCAGAAAATATTACCTCACCATCCAGATGGTAAGGGTATTAAAAGAAGATTTCTAATAACCTTTTTGTTATCTATCTAAATGAATAACTGTCTGAGCATAAGGTCTTCTAAGGAACTCTTCTATCTCCTTAGTTTAGTACTTATCAAACACAAAAAAAGCAAACTACTGTTCTCACAGTCTATTATCAAATAGCTGAGTAACAGACTGCAAGGTCTCTTCTCTGGAAGTATTTCACTATTTCCCTCCCTAACAGAATCAATGCAAAGTCTTCCTGGAAATAGTCCATTGTTTCACTCCCTAACAGAATCGGGAGGTTATCTCACTGAGAATGAAAGGTCTCTTTCCCTCTTCTGAGAATATTCTAAGAGTAATAGTCTGCCTTTATTTTAATGGGTTTTTTTAAACCCTGAGAGGACTTCACTAGGAATATTAACTCTTAAGAGGGAATATTCCACTCAATCCTTCCCCTTATTATTTTATAATTGAAGTCCTTTCACACCATCCCTGATACATTTCTTCAGTCAGAGGGTCAAATTTATCATCCTTTTTTCCTTAACTCCATTTTATTGTTCAATTAAGACCCATCCCTGACTCTTTAAATTCATGGAGTGAATGTTATTTTTAATTTTAGATAGAATATTTCAGACTATTTGGGTGATTAATTTGATTATACAAGGTAGAAAAATTGGGAGTAAATTCACTCCACTTATAGCAACCAGAACAAACCATAAAATTTGCTTCCACCAGCTTCCTCCAAACCAAGACCTCTAGGACATACTAAAGGATGATGACCAGGTTTGTATTGGAACATGGGTTATATTTCTTATATTTCTTGGAATTTCTTAAACTAATTTGCCATTATCATCAATTTTCATGTAACAGTTAGATAAATTTAGTTTTCCACAATCACCCTCTTCTTCTGCCATCAAGTAATCTAAGAGAAGTCTATACTACAAGAGGACTTCTCAAGTCTAAGTGGCCTGATGAGCTAACAAATCCAGTGCCTTTGAGTTTGGTTTGTAACAATTTCCAAAACTGCCTGGAGTCTGATTGGTCTGCTGAGAATGTAAATCAGGGTTCTATAACCTCAGCTCCCGTCCTGGGCCCAAATAGCAGGGTTATAGGTTTGGATAATTCTGTCTGGGTACCATTTATTTCCCCATCCATTTGCATCACCTGTGGCAGTTAGAGAGGCATTTCTACTTCTCTTATTTTCCTTTAGATTCTCATATACTTTGATTCCAATTTGTTTTCCCTCTTCCAATGAAAGGAAGAAAAATTTAGGTCTAATTAATACTATATAACAATTTCTAGTCCAGTTCTTAGGGAGGTGTATATAGGCTGTGAGGCCACAAATCCAATAATGCCCCTTTAATGCAGCCTGATCTTTTTTTCAAAAATTGTTGTTCTATTAAGGATAAAGGGATAATAGTATTCATTCTGCCAGTCTAGGGGTCCTCCATATATTGAGGGGGAGTATGTACAATTCCATAAGAGAACTTCGTTATTCCATGTACATTCTCTAATTAAATTCTTCCCAGTATTATTTTCAGTACTCCAAAAAAAGTTGAAATACTTCAGCTTTTCTGTTCCCTGTCTCCACCCCCACCTATAAGTAGGTTGGACAAATATACCTTTCTCATTCTTCTTTTGGCAATCTATCAGCTTAAATGTTGTCCTTGTCAATCTGCATTTTGTTAGGAAAGGTAATTCACAATAGACACCTGATTTTGTTTTTGCACAAGCTTTCCATTTTCCTTTACATCTAATATGGGTGGAATTCCAGTCAGAGATATACTGAGTGCAATTGATAACCTCATAGTTAGTACTCATGCTATATGTCCACCTGCATTTACTATCTCTTAACCATTGTCCATTCCTGGTTTGATTAAGGCAGAAGAGCTCCTCCTTGGTTTCTGTTAAAGGCCAGAAATGTTTTTCCCAAGATTCCCAGAACCCCGTTCCATAATGCACAGGGGTTCTATTACTGAGTAACCATTTTAGTCTTAAAGGTATGGGGATCCAAGGCCACTGCTCAAGACTCTAGGGTCCCCCACATATCCAGCAGTTAGTTAGATTAAAGGTGTTAGATATGGTCTGTAATAAAGCATCAAATTGGTTATCAGGTTGATTCTGGTGTACTGGTTTGGACAACACCAGACTTAGAACTGAGAGGCCAACCCCAGGGAGTGACAATGTAGTCGTATCCTGAGATAGGATAATTGTAGAGAGGGACACAAAGGCAAAGTAAAAAGCCCCATCACAAAGATAAAAAACAGAAAGTTTGCAATTACAAAACAAGTGACATCCATGACCCTCAATGCCAGAGGAAGGGGGGGTGGGTTCGTCAGGTTTCATGTATCCACCCAGTGAATGGTTTCTTCCTTAATCTAATCTTTAACCCCCTCAGGACTAGCAGGGGCTGCTGTCCGCTCAGCTGGGGGTGAAACAGGTCTTTATGTTTGAGTGTGATGTGTCCAACCTCTCAGGTCCATACAGCAGTGTCAGACTTGAGCAGAACTTGAAATGGGCCTTCCCAAATTGGGACAAGCCTTTCTTCTTTCCATTTCTTTATTTGCACCCAGTCTCCCAATTGGTATTTATGAACTGGAAATCTCAATGGTGGAGTCTAAGCTATGAGTCCTTTTTTCAGTAGAGAAAACAAAGTCTTTGCCAAAGATTGTACATACTCCCTTAAAAATTGATCCTGGGTACTCCATTCCTACTGAGTCCCAGTCCCAGTACTGGGGAAGGGATGCCCATATAGGAGCTCATAAGGAGATAATCCTATATCTCTTCAGGGATTTTTCCTAATCCTTAAAAGGACTAAGGGGAAACATTTGGTCCAAGGAAGCTGAGACTCTATTATTAATTTAGCAAGTTGTTTCTTAATTTCTTGATTCATTCGATCCACCTTTCCAGATGAGGGTGAGTGCCAGCGTCTATGCAATTCCCATGAAATTTCAAGGACCCACATAAAGGTCTGAAGGAACTTTCCTGTAAAATGGCTACCTTGGTCTGAGTCTATTCTTTCCACCAGTTCATACCTGGGGATATGTTCCAATATGACCTTACAAACTACTGAGGCAGTAGTCTGAGCTACAGAAAAAACCACCACCCAAGAAGTCAGGTGATCAACCACAACGGGAAGGTATTTCAACCTTTCAATTGGGGAAAGCTCAGTAAAGTACACCTGTATGAATGGTCTGATTCCAGTTGGTCAACCTCTGGCTGTAACTCTACGTAGGGTAGATTTATTTGTCCTTCGACACACAAGGCAGCCTTCTACTAATTGTTTTGCAAGAGTATATGAGCCCAGAGTCACAAAGTGGGTTAGGACCACATCACACAGGTTTTGGACATCCCAATGACTTCCCTGATGCAGAGGTTGGAGTATTCGCTGCATACTGGCCTGCTTGATTACTTCCCTTCCTTCCATGAGGACCCATTTCCCTTGCTCATCTAACATTGCCCCTAGGTCTTTTGTTTTAATTTGTTCCTTTTCAGATAGGACTGGTGGAGGTATAGTCAGAGGAAAGTTGGGAATTAACACAAATATAGATTCACCATCAGGTGGTGACCCTACTCTGGCTCAGCAGGTTTCCTCATCTGCCAATCTATTTCCCCTTGCCTCAAAGGATTGTCTGGTCTGGTGACCTTTTACATGAATAATAGCCACATGTTCTG
This sequence comes from Macrotis lagotis, assembly GCF_037893015.1. Lineage (NCBI taxonomy): Eukaryota > Metazoa > Chordata > Mammalia > Peramelemorphia > Peramelidae > Macrotis > Macrotis lagotis. Next base: position 113,510,307 of record NC_133663.1, on the reverse strand, counting down.
GGAAGTGGATATTCTCTAAAATGTCATATATTAAGGTGGTATGTGCTACTTCTTTATTCTTACTATTTATCATTCCTCACTCACCCCCAGATCTTCCCAAAGACATGAACCACACCCCATGCATACTTTGAGTCTGTATAAATATTGCCCCCCTCCCCTTTTATTAATTTCAAGGCCTGGTTAAGTGCATATAGTTCACATATTTGTGCTGACCATGAGTTTGGCAAACGGGGAGCTTCTACCAGTGCCATTCTATCCCCATCAATTATTGCATATCCATTGACTCTTTTCCTACCTGATACCCTGTAGAAGCTATCATTAAATAAATTAACTGAATTTGGTATTGGTGATTCTTGTAAGTCCTTTCTTACTTTTGTCTGAAAGTCAATTAATTCTAAACAACAGTATTCCTCCATTTCCTTTAGGGTAGCGTGTAGGGTGGACAAAAATGAAGAGGATTAAGGTTATTGTCTTATACTATAATAAGGCCATGTTGTTTTAACAAAATAGCTTCATATATTAGAATTCTAGAATCAGTTTGTCATTGTCCTGCCTTTTGATTAAGGATGGCCCTTACTTGATGGGGTACATTTACCACTAAGGCTTCCCCAAAGGTTAGTTTCATTCTTGATTTCAACAGTATTGTAGTGGCTGCTACACCCTGAATACAGGCGGGCCAACCTCTTACCACTGGGTCCAAAATTTTAGAGAGGAATGCCACTGGTCACCTCTGCCCTCCTTTTATTTGAACAAGGACCCCCAAGGCCACTCTTCCCTCTGTATTAACAAATAAATGAAAAGATTTGTCTAATGTTGGCAGAGCAAATACTGGGGTTATTATTAAGGCCTGTTTTAGCTTATGGAAGTTGTCTTTTCCCTCTTTTTCCCAGGAAATAATATTAGATTGGTCTTCTAATAAATAATGATACAGAGGTTTAGTTAAAAACAGCATAGGAATCTATCCCAACTTTGGCAGTACCCAACCAGTCCCCCAAATTTTCTTAATTCCTTTTTAGTTCTAGGGAGTGTTGTTTGCAAAATACCACAGATTCACTCAGGATCCAGCTTTTTACTCCCTTCACTAATTAAATGACCTAAATACTTTACTTCCCTTTCTACAAACTTTAACTTATTCCTTGAGATTCTTAGTCCTTGTTCCTTTAAATATTTAATGTGTTGGATAGTAGTTTTACTTGCTTCATCTCTTCTTGTGCTTGTTTTCAACAAGTTGTCCACATATTGTAATATAAAAGTTCCAGGAGGGTCAGTAAATTTAGAAAGGATTTCTTCCAGAACTTGCCCAAAAAGATTTGGAAAGTCTGTATATCCCTGTGGGAGTACACACCATAGAAGTTGTTTCCTCCCAGAATCTGGGTCTCCCCATTCAAATGCAAATAAATCTCCACTTTTCTCATGTAAAGGCAGGCCCCTTAAGATCAATTACACTAAACCATTTGCTATTCCCAGGTGTTTTCCCCCACAAAGTATATGGGTCTGGTACAACAGGATATGCTGATAATACTATTTTATTAATCTCCCTTAAATCCTGGACTACTCTATAAGTTCCATCATCCTTTTTTATCAGCAAACTGGGAGTGTTATGAGGAGAAAGACAAGGTTCTAGTAATTGGTCTTGCAGGATCCCCTCTATGACTGGTTTCAGTCCTCTCCTGCCTTCAAGGGGAATGGAGAACTGTCTTACTTTACTGTCCCAGGGGTCTTTAGCCTAATCTTAATGGGGGTCCTTTATACTCAACCCCGATTGTGGAGCCGAGCCAGACCGCCCCATCTATTTGAGCCACCTCCTATTCCTTCTTTATCAACATCTTTTTGTAAGTAATGAGGGGCCAAGTGGTGTCAACTGTAAGTTTAATTTAGTAATAAGATGCTGTCCTAACAAATTAGTTCTTGATTCTGGTATTACACATAATTTGACCAGGATGGTAACATCCCCATATTCAATCTTCAAAATCTTAGTAATGGGAGCAGGAAAATTTTCTCCTTTTACCCCAGAAATAATTCATTTGTCTTTGCTTAATTCTACACCACTAGGAACCCTTGTTATGGAAAACCAGTTTGCTGGGTTCTGGGTGGGATTATTCAATGAACTCCTGACACCCCTAGTCTTCCAACTCTAACAATGAAAATACCTTTTTCTCCCTCTGCTCCAATAAGCAATCCCATTTCATGTGTCCCTCTTTTCCACACCTATAGCAAATCAAAGGAGCCCAGCGACCTCTGAGTTGTCTCTCATCTCTTGGGGTGGGTGGCTTCCTGTTCTGCTTCCATGAAGGAGGCATTACTGACTCTGCCATAGCCTGCATTGCTTCCAACATTACTCTGGACTGCTTCTCTTGCTGTTTTATTGTCTATGTAACTAATTGTACCTGTTTATTTTTTTCCTCCTTTTCTTCTCTTTCCCTCCTCACATAAACTTTTTGAGCTAACCCCAACAATTCTTCTAATGGTTTGTTCTGACAGCCTTCAATCTTTTTCAGTTTCTTATTAATATCTGGCCAGGAATTAGTTACAAAATACATTATAAGAAAACTTTGGGCAGTGGGGTGAGCTATATATACCCAAATTGTAGTATTTACTCATTTATTCTTGCAGCTGATTTAGGAAAGTGGATGGGTGCACACCCTTTTCCTGATGGATTTCTTGAACCTTATTAAGATTTTGACTTTTAGGTGCTGCCCTTCTAATTCCTTGAATTATTAAATCCCTTAAATCTTTCATATGATCCCTATGAACCGCAGTATTATGATCCCAGTTTGGATCCTGCAATGGAAACTTCTCTTCTCCTCTGGGTTCTTCTTGTGCTAAGGGATGAGAGTCATCTCATGCTTGCATGGCAGCTCTCCTAATTTGCCCTTGTTCCTCTCCAGTGAACAAAATTCCTAGAATAGCTGTCAATACTGACCAGGTGTATAAATTGGGGCCCAAGAACTGGGCAACTTGGTCAGCCACCCCTTCTGGATCCTCTACTAACACCTTCATTTCCTTTTTTAAAATTCCTTACTTCACCACTACTTAAGGGAGCATTTACATATCCAATCCCTCCCTGGGCCATAGGAACTTTTCTTAATGGGTAGGTCTTACAAGGTCCAGAAAGGGAAAAACTCTCCTGATCCAATTAATAGTTCTCTATTAAGGGGAGCATGTGGGGAAACTGTGATTGGTCCCGTCAAATCAATCAAGTCTCTTCCCCCCCCCCACCTCCTCCCATGTGCAGGTAATGCCACAGGAAGAGGCTGTGGACCTGGAAGAGGGGCACTAGCCAGTGGAGGAAGTAACAAGGGGGTAGTGCAAGCAATGGGTCCCATTGCTTAGGACCAAGCTTTTCCTCCTCCTCCCCACATTCATCATTTACTAACAGCTGTCCCACAAGGCAGCATATTCCACCTCCTCCTCATTATGAGGAATTTTTGAACTTACATATACATGTAAGCTTTGATATACCCCATCCTCAGAGGAACCAAACTTTGGCCATAAGATGCTTCACCTAAGGGAGGCTCCAGCCCAAATTAAGCAACAAAATCTAATCATTTTCTTTCTATTCTTTCCCTGTTATTTTAGTTCCTTATTCCAGTTACTAAGTTTAAGACCCAAGGGCCTATCTCCCAGGACTTCAGGGAGAGATTGCAATAATTTATTGCAGCTGCTGTGCTTTGAATTTGACCATCCCATTTTCACAGCCTAGTGCTGTCTCTTGGAATTTCTCCTAGAAAGATTTATTTATTCACTTTGTTTAAACCCCAAATTTCTCAGCTGGCATTTCTAAACCCTTCTACTTCACCCTGTGGACTCAAGCCACATGGGCTCAGCAATTTAATTGTGTGAGAGTATTTCCTCCTCTGCCCTTTTTTCTGACCGAAATTAATGGGACAACAAAGGGCGGGTCATCTAAGACTTTGCAACACCTAGGCTCCTGTACACACACTTACAGACCTGTAGCACCATTCTGGGTCTTCTTCTGTGCCATCTCCTTGTAGTCCTGCCTCAGGAGGTCATCTGGCTTTCAGTTTTGCTCAAGCTAAGTCCCTCACTCTTCAAGGGATCTACCTGGGCACTCAATCACAAGGTGCTGAAACATCCCAGCACGGTGCCTGCTTGTGCTTATGCCCTAGAGAGTCTCAGGGAGGGGATTAAGTTTCCCAGCCAATGCACCATAAACTGTGTGGGATAAGAATCCACTTAAAGAAATATAGAGGGGCTGCTAGGTAGCGTAGTGGATAAAGCACCGACCTTAGAGTCAGGAGTACCTGGGTTCAAATCAGGTCTCAGACACTTAATAATTACCTAGTTATGTGGCCTTGGGCAGGCCACTTAATCCCATTTGCCTTGCAAAAAGCTAAAAAAATATATATAGAGAGAGACTACTCTGAGCAAAAGAAAAATTTTATTTTGACTTTTATCAAGAAAAGGGCACACCTCAGGTTTCACAAAGGGATTGAAGATCAAGGAGCTGCCCCAAGGTGACAGACAAGCATGATTTCCCCCTCACTAGCCCCCTCTCTTCCAACCTGATTGGTTAAAGTTTTCAGAGTTACAATCTTTACAAGAAAAATCTACCCAGCAACAAAGAGAAGAATAAAATTTTTTATAAAATATTACCTCACCATCCAGATGGTGAGGATATTAAAAGAAGATTTCTAATGACCTTTTTTGCTATCTATCTAAGTGAATTACTGTCTGAGTATGCAAGGTCTTCTAAGGAACTCTACTATCTTCTTAGTTTAGTACTTATCAAACACAAGGAGGCAGACTACTGTTCTCACGGTCTATTATCAAATAGGTGACTAACTAAGACTGCAAGTTCTCTTCTTCAGAATTATTCCATTATTTCCCTCCATAACAGAATCAATGCAATGTCTTACTGGAAATAGTCCACTGTTTCACTCCCTGGCAGAATCAGGAGGGTGTCTTACTGAGAATGCAAGGCTCTCCCTCTTCTAAGAATAGTCTAAGAGTAATAGTCTATTTTTGTTTTAATGATTTTTAACCCTGATAGGACTTCACTAGGTATATTAACTGTAAAGAGGTAATATTCCACTCATTATTATGCTGGAAGAAGTTACCAATCTTATGGTTGGGGAGATTCCTGGAAAGACTTAAATCAACTGATGCAAAATGAAGACATTGAGGTAGAAAAACCACACTTACTTTGGAGAATATTATAAAAGGAACAGCATATAAAATCTTAAAATGAATATTGTGAATATATGAAGAAGACTCACCCCCCACCAAGATTTGGTATATTTTGAGTTCCTTTGGCAAAAATTACAGTTCACAGGTAGAAACATTGTATATGATCTTAAACTTTTCCAGTGACTGATTGATTTTTCTGAATTTTTTTCCTTCACTATTGTTTAATCATTCATCCTTAAGGGTGGAATGAGGAGATACAGAAAAAAATCTAGAAGATGCAAAAATAAAATTTCTTTTTTAGTAAAATGAACCCCCAGCACTATGGTTATGGGGCAAAACAAATATAATTTGTTCTTCTTATTATTTAATTAAAAGTTTTCTTAAGAAATAAATACTTTAGTGACATAATATATTTATACTAATCAAATAAAGATGCATTCTATCAAAAAAAAATCTTTGTGTGAATAGCACTGCCTGAAAGATTCCTTTCATAACTTTTCTTCTGGTGAAAGAACCTTCTCCTGCAAAATAATCTTCCATGTTTATTGAATTTATCATGTGTGTACATAGATAGATTAAAAAAAAAGACCTGGATAACATCTTTCAACAAATTATCAAAGAAAAGTGCCCTGATAGCCAGAGTACAAAATAGAAACTGAAAGAATCCACCAATCACTGTCTGAATGAAAACTCATATTTAGCCAAATTCTAGAGTTCACAGATCAAAAAGAAAGAATTGCAAGCACTAAAAGAAGCAATTCAAATATCATGAATCCACAGTCAGAATTACACAATATTAGGCAGTTACCACTTAAAGAAGTAAATAGCTTGAAACATGATATACCAAAAAAGCAAGAGTTAGTTAGGACTATAACCAAGAATCACCTCAACAAAACTGAATGTGATCTTTCTAGGGAAAATGGAAATTTAATGAGTAAGAGAATTTTCAAAATTTCTTTAGGTACCTTATATTATATATATATTAAGCTTTTAAATAGCCAGTCAATAATTAAATATTTAAACTTTTATCTCACCATACATTTTTCTTTTTTATAATCCATATATCCCCTTTTTAACAATGTAAACTATTAACAACTCAAGAGTAAAATATTTTCAAGTTGCTTTATTAATTTATGCTTAGGAATAAAACATTTCCTAAAAAATTTAAAATATGGATTAGAAATATAGTTATTTCATCTAATTTGCATCCAAATTCTAAATGTCAGCAATATACCTTTCAGCAACAGAACATTTTTCCATAAAATAATCATTAATTTGATAACTTTAAAAATACCCAATTAGACCTAAATATATCTATTTTTTTAAAATAAAGAACTTCAGTTCAGTTTAGCAGCTAGTCTGTGCTATCTTTTTAGATTTAGAGAGTGGCAAAAATGAAAGATATAGGAGAGAATACTACCAATGTGAAATTAGATAAGGAAAGAAAGAGAAGAAAAGGGATAGATAACTGGATAGCCACAAAATCAGACTTTTAGAATAGTTTTAAAAATTGAATAAGCCCCCATCCAGAGAAAGAAAAACACCCATCACGAGGAAGAAAAACAAAACAAAAAACCTTTCAGAATCTGATGAACACTTCTTAAAAATTATCTCTTATGTATCTCTTTTCCTTAACCCTAATTTCTTATACTGCATAGATCAATCACAATGAATTCTATAGCAGAAGGGAGAGAGATAATAGGGTGTGGGGTTTGGGTAATACTGGAGAATGAAACAGTACAATAACTAAAATGGTTCTGTCCAAGAATAACACAAAGAAAAGAAGTTTTTAAAGCTTGTTAAGGCTGTTGAGAAGGACTTCTTAATTCCTTTTGTTGTTGTTTTTGCTTTCCATAATTTTGCAGTTATTCCAATGACTTGATTCCTTGCAGCAATGACAAATGACAAATCCCTCTTATTTGATTCTCAGACTTCCTGCTAGTATCAGATGGATTTTGGATAGGAGTTCTTAACTACTTGTGCTGCATAGTATTCACCTTGTCGTTCTTTTTTTGGATAATAGCTATTAACTGCTTGACTTAAAACTTAATATCAGATGTGATTGTGTTCACTTTGCTTTTTCTTAGCTTTCTTTTCCTGCTTTAACTTAGTTGTGAAGGTCTCTTCAAGTTGAGAAGCTAGTTAAGCTATGAACTACCATTCAAACTGGGTATTTTTAAAATTTCTGATAGAGATGGTTGAAGATTGTTATCAGAATAAGAAAGAAATTGTCTGTACTCTTCTTTTATGATTATTCTTTAATCCAAAATTTGCACCAAATTCCTCAATTAAATAATCACAAAAATTGAAACTGTTTCATCTTGTCTTTGACTAACTTTTTTGGGGTTTTTTTTAAAAATCAACTGGCAGGGGAAAAGGAAGTGGGGTAGCATCAATTAAAGCATCTCCCAAAACTTTTGTATCCATATTATGTGTTTGCTGTTCTGTATCAGCTATCCAATCTGCCTCCTGATACTTCTTAAAAGTAGCCTTTACTTTTGCTTTTCTATACCAATATTTTTCCATCCTTCTTTCCAACTAAAGCTATGGTTAACTGGTAAATGTCTGGAATACCAGGGTGACCAGATTGAACAGTAATTTTAAATTGGTAACTTTAAATTAGATCTTGTTGGGGCTTAGAGAATCCCCCCCAGTTAGCCCATCCTTCTTTATCTATAGTTGGAACAGTTTGAGGGCATGATTTATTAATTAATTTAAATGGAAATATCCCAACAGGATCTTATTTGGAATTTTTCTGGATATGGGTTAATCTCATTAGAAACAAGATCTGTGGAGTGAAGGAGAAGTAGTAGAGACATAGGAAGGAGATAGAATAGAAGAATGGTAAGAAGGGACAATAGGCTAAATTGGAGAATAGGAAGAGAGAATGGAATAAAGAGAAGATGAGTAGGAAAGGTGAGAAAAGGTGAAATAAGCAGAAGATGAAAAATAGGAGACCAAGAATTATAAATGGGCCATGGTTGAATAGTAAAATAAGTAGAACTATAATAAAGAGATGAGATAAGAATGCAAGAAAAAGAAATTGAAGGGCACAGAGAAGAAATAATGGAAAGGTTAATATGGGAGCAATAAAAAGGGGAGGAAACAGAAGATGAAAGGGAATAAACTGAAGAATAAAGAGAAGAGGGAATACTACTGAAATAAGGATGAGGGGAAATAGAGGGAGGAAATAAAAGAGAAATTAGAACAATGAGAGGAAAAAGGATGTAAGTGAGGAAAATTAGAAGAACTAGAAAGAGAAGAAGAAGGAGATATAGGAGAAGGTGAAGGAGTAAGTGATTGATTAAAATGGCTTTCAATTGGAGGAGAAAGAAAGGTAGAGGTTTCCATAGAACTTGGGAGGATAGGAGAGAGGGGAGCGGATTACAATAGTATTTTACAAGGATTTAGATTATGATCCAGTTCCACAGATTCAGTGGTGGGATTCAAAAATATTAACAACTACATCTCTGCCTTAACGATCATTTTAAGTATACAAAAAGATATATACCACATGAAAGTTGAACATTTTGTGGGTTTAATAGCTGAATAAGAAAAATAAAAGAGGTTCACAAAACCATATTATGTTACATTACTCACAGGAAGGAAATGCATCCTTATGGAGTGAAAACAGCCATATGATCACAGCAGCCAATGTTGGAACATATGCAGAACCAAAACTCATTCTTCCTATTCAAACTCTTTTTTCTTGCTCTACTTCCATGACTTCCAAATTGGATGAAAAGATAACATTTAAATCTCTATTTTTATTGGTTCATTGTGTCCCAACTTCCTACTGGTTTCACCATTCAAGGAACACTAAAGTTCTCATAATATCTTGGAGGAATTTGGGGCATAACACAAATTAGAAGTAAATGTCAACTTGCTACACCCTGGCTGTTTGGCACTTTTTCTCTTTATGTTACATTTGTTTACTGAAGTAACAAAAGTGAGGGAATTTAAGTGTAGTAGTTCATCAAATGTATAATGAGTTTTAAGAACTGAATAAATATTACAAGCATAATTCCATGAATTTTTTTCACCTATGAGTGGAACGAACACTTCTCTGGGCATTTAGACATTGTTCTTGCAGAGATAAACATTAAAATATAGAATTGGATTTCCACATTGAGCAGCTGTTCAGGTTTCCACCTTAGAGAGAATGCTAATTACAAGTGCCAATTTAACAACTGGTTCATCATACTCAACATAAAATTAAGAACTGATTCTGCCAAACTGGTGTAAACCAAGAAACCATATTCTTTAGGAGGTAAAGAGGGCATTGAATAAGGATGTGGGTGACACAAACTGAAGAAAAGGAAGACAATTGAAGTTACAGAGGGGAGAAGATTAAATTTTGAATACTGTGGTGGTCCAGTAATGGGGGGGGGTGTAAGAGAAACAGAAGTAGATAAAAGATTCAGAGAAGGGACTAGTTTCACCAGGGGAGGGACTGCTAAGGAAAAAAGAAACATGTGGAGCTAAAACCTTTTTATAAACCCTAAGTGAAGTTTCACCTTCATCCTCTCTGCGTAGCAGCTCACTAAACCAGTGATGGAAATATTCCCATTACTTATTAGAATTCTTACTAGCATTTTGCTTTCTTTTGTTTTGCTTTTGGCAAGGCAATGGCATTACATGACCTGCCCAAGGTCACACAACTAGGCAATTATTAAGTGTCTGAGGCTGGATTTGATCATGTATCTTCCTGACTCCTGGGACAGTGCTCGATCTATTCTGCCACCTAGCTGTTACTGTCTTATTAGCTTTTAAAATTAATTATATTTTAAGACAGTTCAATTTAGTTCTTTCAAAAGATCCCTGTCTGGAACAACATGATTTAGGATGATCACTTGTTAGTATATACAACACTGACAAAATGTATGGTCATTAGATTCATAATGCTCAGTCATATAGAAAACAGATGTACCTTCTACTGGATCTCTAATACTAGATTTAAGTTGCCTCATAATCAAATATAATAATTAATTAACAGCAATCAATATACTCTAAACCAAACACCAACAGACAAATGCTTAACCAAAATATATATTATAGACATTGAGCATATGACAGGGATGACAGATAAATTCCTTACACTTCACCAGAAAAATTGCCAAAGATCTAATCACTGGGCCACTTCAAAAATGGAATCCTCCACTTAGATCCAGTAAGTCTCCTAGATCCTAGCCAGACCCTAAATACCAAAATAATTCTCTCCAACCTGTGAGAATTGTCAAGATCAAAGGTAACCTACCAAAGAAATTTCGACATCAAAAAACAACCAAAAGAAACAGTTCAGATAGAGCAGTTAAGTTTGAAAAGAAACATCACCTTCAGGCAAGACCACTTGTCAGACTCAAAATCTGTCCAGGTTACCAAGATATCCCTTCTTGATGTTGCCAAGAGGAAAGGTCTATTTTCCTTTCAAAACTCGAGTCTAGATCTGATCAATGGTTCCAAAAATTTTGAAACACAAAATTATAAGAACCTTAAAATATAGGGTTAAAAATATAGTAGAAAAATATAAATTAGACATAGGATTTACCAAACAAACCTAAAGAAATTGGAGACTGGCTCAAGATGGTCATAGGGAAATTGGCAAAGTAAATGAATTCTTATACCATTTGGAAAATGAGAAAAATCCTTAATATTATTAATGGTTTATGCATAGGAATTTGCATAATATCTTTAACTGAAACTGATGTAGAAAGATTACCATTTTTTTGTATCTCTTCATGAATTCTTCTCTTATATCTTTTCTGGAGGATGTTCTCCTTACATTCTGAGCACTGTTTCTCTTAGATTTGCAATTAACACAGAAAGCCTAAGTTCTAACTAGCCCTGCTAAAGGGAATTAATCTCCTATCACAACTTAGTTATGAGACATTATTATTGCTTTTATAATATATTTTTTGCTTTTATAATAAATAATTTTTTCTTTTATAATAAAGCAAAATGCTTTATTAAAACATTTCAAATAAGATCAGGTGTGAAGCAAGGATGCCCATTATCACTACTATTATTCAATACTGTATTAGAAATGCTAGCTTTAGCAATTAGAAAAGAAAAAGAAATTTAAGGAATTATACTATGTAATTAAGAAATGAAACTTACATTACCCTAGGAAGCCATCTAAAAAACTACTTGAAACACTTACAACTTTAGCATATTTGTAGGGTATAAAACAAAAAATATCATCAACATTTCTATATTGTGCTAATAAGTCAGTAGTAGTAAGAGATAGAAAGAGAAATACTATTTATAATAAATATAGATCACATAAAATACTTGGGACTCTTCAAGTCAAACTCAGAAACTATATGTAAATAACTATAAAATATTTTTTACATAAATAAAATCAGCTCTAAATAACTGGACAAATTTCAATTGATCATGGTAGAGCTAAAATAATAAAAAATGACAATTCTACCTAAATTAAATTAACCTTTAAAAATTACTTAATGGAGATAGAAAAAGCTAACTAAATTTATAAGGAAGTACAAAATGTTAAAAAAAATATCAAAGGAATTAATGAAAAAAATGTGAAACAATGTGACCTAGCCATATCGGATCTAAAATTATATTATCAACATCAGTTATCAAACCTGTTTGGTACTGTCTAAGAAATAATATGATGGATCAATGGAATAGATAAGGTGAAAAAGAAACAGCAGTAAATGATTACTGTAGCCTGCTATTTGATAAATGCAAAGTTCTCACCTTCTGGCATAAGAACTCACTTTTTTGATAAAAACTGCTTGAAAATTGGAAGATAGTATAGGCATAGACTAGTATCTGACACCCTATACAAAGATAAGGTCAAAATGGGTACAGGATTTATACATAAAAAGTGATATTATAAGCCAATTAGGAGATCAAGTAATAGTTTATATATCATATTGTTGAAATGCCAATTAGATCATGACCTAAGAAAAGATAGAGAACGTTATGAAAAACAAAATGGATAATTTAAATTACATTAAACCAAAAAGTTTTTGAAGAAATAAAACAAAGAATAAAAGGAAGGCAGTAAGGTGGGAAACAAATATTATTACTAGTATTTCTAACAAAGGACTCATTTCAAAACTAGTTAGAGAACTGAATCAAACTTATAAGAATAGAAATCATTCCCCAATTGATAAATGATCAAAGATCATGAAAAAAACAATTCATAGATGAAGAAATCTAAGCTATATAACGTCATAAGAAAAAAAGTAATTTAAATCATTATTGATTAGAGAAATACTAATTAAAAAATAAAAAAAAAACCTCTGAGCTACCACCTCACACTTCTCAGATTGGCCAATATGACTATAAAGAGGTCACATGGGAGAACTGGGACACTAATGCATTATTGGTGACATTATGAACTGATCCATTACTGGAGAGCAATTTGGAATTTGGAATTACTCCCAAAGGGTAATAAATCTGTACATACACTTTGATTCACAATATCACTACTAGGTCTGTAAACCAAAGGAAGAAAAAATAATAAAAAACACACATGTACAAAAATATTTATAGCAGTTCTCTTTATAGTGGCAAAGATTTGAAAATTGAGGGGATACTCATTAATTGGGGAATAGCTGAATAAGTTCAGGCATATGAATGTGACAGAACACTATGGCTCTATAAGAAATCATAAGGGACTGTTCTTCAGAAGAGGCTAGAAAGACTTGCAGGAACTGATGATGAATGAAGAAAGCAGAACCAAACAAACAATATACTCCCTAATAGTTATATTAAGTGATGTACTTATGATGATTAACTATGATGTATTTGTTCATTTCAGCATTATAATAAAGACAATGCTAAAAGACTTGTGATGGAAAATACCAAAAGCTTACTATCTTTAAAGTCTTATCTATTACATCATTTTTCTCTCTTATTGTCTTTTTCTTATTTTGATTTGATTCTTCTATCACAACATGATTAATGTGTATCATTGTTTGGCTTGGTTATACATATAAAGCCTATATTTTTTTTTTCCTCTTAGAGAGAGGAGGAAGGTAAGAGAGGGTGGGAGGGAGGGAGGGAGGGAGAAAAACGTAAAACTCAAAAATCTTGCAAAAAAGTGATTGTTGAATATTACCATTGTATATAGTTATCAATATAAATAAGTAAAACTTTTAATTAGGAAAAAAGACATGATATTAGTGTATATTTTATAAACTATATAGTGTAAACATAACAATTACATATACAATGTGAAAAATTTATGGGACTCACTTTATTGCAATAGTCACTCTATTTCTGTGGTCTGGAACCAAACTCACAATATCTCTGAGATATAAGGAATTTAACTTACTCTTGCTAACCAGAAAAGAGATCTTTATCTTCAGCACAGAAGTAGGATAAGAAATTGCCCTTAGAGATTTTTAAACACTTCTGGTGGTCTCTAATCAAGGATAAACTCTAGATATATATTAACAGTAAAGGAGGCTTTTCTTCTGGGAAGAAATAGATTATTTTGTTATTGTAATAGGATAATGCCTCCACTTAAGGAAAATAATGAACTCTATGGGAAATAGTGTATTAAGTATTTCACTGTACAAACAAACAGGTGGTAGAGGCATTTGCCTATGATAGGAAATTCTCACCTACTACAGGCTCACTACTTCCTGGAAGGAGAAGTATCTCTAGGGGAACAACAATAGGTACAGTGGTAAAATAATAAAAAATGTAATGTAAATATATCATATGAAATAGCATAAAAAAGAATATAAAATGGATATAAAGGATATAATATGGTGAATAATAATTTAAAGCAGAATATAAAAGAGAGAGAGAGAGAGAGAGAGAGGATATAAATGTTACAGATAGAAGACAGTTCTCTTTCTCCTATGCTGGATTATCTGCCCCAAAATGTTTATATTCTCTCTAAGTTTGCTATTGCTCAGTTACTCCATCCATATTTAACTCTTGGTTTGTGATTTGCTTCTCCATCTCATTTTAAAATTGAGGAAACTGAGGCAAGTTGATTTTTGCAAGTGACTTGTCCAGGGTCACAAAGCTAGTTAATGTCTGATGTTGGACTGGAATACGGGCTCCAAATTCACTGTTTCACTGTGCTACCTTTCTTTCCTATATGTTTAGTTTTGATTCATTTTATGTTATTAATCTCTCTGTACTTATTCTTTCCCTCCTATAAGTCAAATTTAAAGTAACTAATTAGTTCTATTGAAGAATAAAACCCCTAGATTGTGATTCTTTGGTAATCTTCTGTGTCTTTCAAAATGGGAATGATTCTGTCTTCAGCTGCTTCTACCTAGGTTCATCCATTCTCCCAAATGTATATCAATGAGTCTAAAATTAAATACCAAAAAAAGTTATAGGCTACTATTTTCTTTATTTTTATGATGGGAATAAATGGCAGAAAATAAACACCAGACTGTAGTGGTTGAAAGGAAGAGTCTTTGAATTAAAATTAATTAATACTAGGGGCAGCTACTTGCAGGGAGAATCAACTCTTCTCCTTCATTTCTTCTGTAGGGAGAAGTGCTGAGATTAAATTCCAGATGAGTGGAACGACTAAAATTGCTATTTCCTACTCCATTTAGTAGTAAGGGAAGAACAGTGTTTCAAAATGGTAATTAGGGTCATTTTACCAAACCTAGTCCAATCATCCTATCTAGGGTATTTCTATCACAGCAACATTGCCAATATCAGTAATTGTAGATTTCAGAGGAATTAAAACTCTGAGTGAAATCTAGAGATTCCATATGGTTTCAAGGTAGAAGACAAACTCTGATTTTTACTATCTCTTTTCTGGCATATTTCGCAGAAATTTCCATAGAATAGTCTTTGAAGACTGCATAAAACCTCTCCCAAGAGGGGCTGCTAGGTAGCAGTGGATAGAGCACTGGCCTTGGAGTCAGGAGTACCTGGGTTCAAATTCGGTCTCAGACACTTAATAATTACCTAGCTGTGTGGCCTTGGGCAAGCCACCTAACCCCATTTGCCTTGCAAAACCTAAAAAAAAAAAAAAAAAAAAAAAAAAAAAAAAAAAAAAAAAACCCTCTCCTAGGAAAATCAGCTACAAAATATTCTTAGCTGGTAGAATATGGGTGTAGAATCTCTAATGGAATGATCAATTTAAGAGTCAAAACCACTATTGAATGCAATTTCAAAATTATAAGGTGATCACTTAGTGAACAAGAAAAAAGCCTACTCATTATGAAACCAGGAAAAAAAATATTTATTTGCTTTTTTTTCCTTTCTCTTCCATTCTGTTTCTTTTCTTGACATAAGCAATAACCACTCAGAAATTATCACCCATATTCCCACAAGGGACTTTATGAGACCCTAGGTTAGGCAACATTTGTAGAATTAGTAGCAATTTCAGACTTGGTCTATGGAAGATGACTCTAAAACACATTAGATGATACTAACATTAACAGGTATTTATTTTTTCTGCTCCAGCAGTTTCATAGTATTATTACTTCAATAAATAATTGGGATTGATATTAATTGACATTGGTGATTTTCAATGAACAAATGTTGCGGCAATGACTATTCTGTGCCTCTCCTGTTCAAATTAAAATATATCATTAATGGTTTATTTAGTCTACATATTTCTTTTTCCACTTTTAATAATTGGCTTTTATGAAAATATCTTTCCATAAATTGGAGATACAATCATTTTGTTTCTTAGAGAAAAGAAATGCAAAGATTTCTAGCTTCAACATTTCTACTGGTGGTTTTTCATTCTTGCCCTAAAGACTTACATGTTAATTAAGATGATAATGGAAGTTTAAAAGAGAGCATTCTTATATCCATACAGTTACTTTGAAATCTGGACAAAATTCACACATTATGATTTCAAGAGTAAACCAATCTATTCAGAATATCCTAGGATTTAAGAAGGAAGTTCATACCCTAACTGAAAGGTATCAATGACCACATAATAAAGAGCAGTTAAAGGCATCAATTAAAAATACTTAAAACATTTATCTATCTAGTTAGGTGTGGTTAGTTGGAATTTCCATCAGAAATGAGTTTTCAGGAATCATCCTCATAGGAGGCTAACCAGCAGAGGCAGAAGAGAGCATTTAATATTGCTGAAAAAATCCAGAAAAAAAGGTTAACATTATAACTAGACAATATTGGTGGTTCTAAAATACTCAAAATGAGATGAGAGTTTCACTGTAAATGTTCCTATGACATATTCTTTCCTCCACATAAAAGTCCCTCATATATATCCTCTGTTCACATGATCTACATTCTTTCCCAAACTAATAGAGGAGGAAGAGGAAGAGGAAGAGGAGAAGGAGGGAGAGGAAAAAGAAGAAAAGGCATAGGAAAAGGAAAAGAAGAAAGGATAAAGAAGAATGAGGGGGTAAAAACAAGAGGAGGAAGATAAGGGAGAAGGAAGTTTAAGTTTAAATTAGTCAACCATTATCATATCTAACTTAATTGAACAAAGAATTACGTAGCCATAATCAAAATTTTAAAGAAGACAAGTTTCACATGAGGGCCATCTAACAAAATTATGCTATGCCCAGCTACTTGTAAGAATTTGGTCTATGAGTAGCACAGACTATTTCAACATCATTTCAGCTTTACAGACTCACAGGTCATTTTTCAAGCAAGCACCAGTCTACATGTTGGGAATTTAAATTCTAAAAGCCATGTATATGATAGCTATTTTGATTTTTTTCTAAGTGTGACATAAGATCACATAAAACATTATGTGTAAATGTAACCTACATAGAGTAGAAATTTTATAACAATTAATTTCCAAAATATACTTGCTACTTTTATCAATTATAGATAGTATCAAAATTCAAGGTGTGGGCGGAGCTAAGATGGCGACATGAAGGGATCCAGTCTTAGGAGCTCTCTGATAAAAACTCATAAACTAAGGACTCTAACTAAACTTTCGAGAAACAAAACCCACAAAGGGACCCATTGAGGCAGTTCTCCTACTCAAAGTAACCTGGAAAAGAGCAGAAAGGCTCTGCTCCCCGGGGTTGGAGGGGTGGCCTGCCAGAGGGGTGGCCCACCAGAGCCAAAGAACTTCAGCCTCCCGGAGGCAGCCCCAGGGTGCTGGGAGCCACGGCTCACAGCAGAGGGGGAGTCTCCTGAGCTGCACCCCAAGGAGCACCTGGCACAAAGTGTGGGAACAGTGGGGGACCCCTGCCAGAGCCAGCACCTGGAGCCCAGCCCTCAGGGCACACAGCTAGCAGCTTGGTCTTCCCACAGCCCAGACCTGGAAACAGAAGCAGGTGGAGCCTGTAAGCAGGAGCCCCCAGGGCATGAGCCCATTTAGCTGAGGGAGGGGAGTGAAGAGAGAGAGACTGCAGAGCTCTGTCCTCTGCCCCTGGAACAGGACTCTGGGGCTCTGACCACATTCAGATCCTGATCCCAGTCTAGCCCCCAATAGAACAACAGGGCCCCCCCACCTCGGCCCCATGGCAGAGGGGGGCACATATGGTCATTCACAGACCAGAAGGGAGGACAGAGCCTCACACACTGAGAACCTTGTGGAAGTGTCTCAAAAGCTCAGGAAGCACCCCAAAAACAGGCTTAGGCTGGGGGAAATGAACAAGCAAAGAAACAAGAAGAAGACCATTGAAAAATATTTTGCAAATGAGCCCAAGAAGGATCAAAATACTCAGTCTGAAGATGAGGAAGCACAAGCTCCTGCATCTAAAGACTCCAAGAAAAACAGAAATTGGGCTCAGGCTATGAGAGAGCTCAAAAAAGACTTTGAAAATCAAATGAGGGAGTTGGAAGAAAAACTGGGACAAGAAAAGAGAGAGATGCAGGAAAAACATGAAAATGAAGTCAGCAGCTTAGTCAAGGAAATCCAAAAAAATGCTGAAGAAAATAGCATGCTACAAACAGCTTAGGTCAAATGGATAAAACAGTTCAAAAAAGTTATTGACCAGAAGAATGCTTTAAAAATCAAAATTGGCCAGATGGAAAAAGAGATAAGAAGCTCTCTGAGGAGAACAAATCCTTCAGACAAAGAATAGAATTTAGGGAGATTGATGAATTTACCAGAAATCAGGAATCAATACTTCAAAACCAAAAAAAATGAAAAATTAGAAGAAAATGTGAAATATCTCATTGAAAAAACAACTGATATGGAAAACAGACTTAGGAAAGATAATTTAAAAATTATTGGAATACCTGAAAGTCATGATCAGGAAAAGAGCCTTGACATCATTTTCAAAGAATTACTACAGGAAAATTGCCCTGATATTCTAGAAGCAGAGGGCAAAATAGAAATGGAGAGAATCCACTGATCCCCCGAGAAAGAGATCCCAAAAAAACCAACCCCCAGGAATATTATAGCCAAGTTCCAGAACTCCCAAGTCAAGGAGAAAATATTACAAGCAGCCAGAAGGACACAGTTCAAATATCCTGGAGCTGCAGTCAGGATCACACAGGACTTAGCAGCAACTACACTGGAAGCTCATAGGGCTTGGAATACAATATACCGGAAGGCAAATGAGCTTAGAATGCAGCCAATGATGAACTACCCAGCAAGGCTGAATGTCCTCTTCCAGGGAAAAAGATAGACTTTCAATGAACCAGGAGAATTTCAAATGTTCCTTTTGGAATGGCCAGAGCTGAAAAGAAGGTTTGATCTTCAGATACAGTACTCAGGTGAAGTATGGAGATTGGAGGAGAGGGGGGAAATATGAGGGACTTAATGAGGATGAACTGCATGCATAGAAAAATGATACTGATAATATTCATATGAACCTTCTCAGTTAATAGAGCAGGTAGAGGGAGCTTTTATAGTTGAAGCACAGGAGAAAGCTGAATTCGAAGACAAAATATGGTGTAAAAATGGAGTCAATAGGGAAAAAAAGGGAAATGGAATGGGAGAAAGAAAAAAGTAAAGGGGGAATAGTCCAAGATATTTCACATAATAAGATTTTTTTTTATTACAATGAGCTATTGCAATGATATGGAAGTGGGGAGGCAAGGGGGAATGAGGGAAACTTTGCTCTTATCAGAGACAGCTAGGAGAGGAAACAGCAAATATACTCAATGGGGTATAGACATCTGGAGTAAGAAGGAAGGGGGAGCAGGGGGAAGGGGTGGGGATGTGAATAAAAGAGGAGAGGATGGACCATGGGGGGAGAGTGGTCTGATATAACACATTTTCTTTTTTACTTCTTGCAAGGGGCTGGGATTGGAAGGCCTGTCCAGGACCACAGGGCCAGGTGGATTCTGGGCCTAAGGGGTGGTATGAGATCTCAGGGCTTCTTGGCCCCAGGGCCAGGGATCTGTCTGCTGCGCCACTCAGTGACCCTACAGCAGAGTCAGAGTGAAAGGAGAGAGAAAATATAGTACATGGTAGTGGAGAAATAAGAAAGGAGGGAGTTGTGATCAGCAATGGCAACGTTGGAAAAATATGGAAGTAACTTTTGTGATAGACTTATCATAAAGAATGTGATCCACCCGTGACAGAGTTGTTGGTGTTGGAACAAAGACTGAAGCACATTTTTTGTTATTATTATTTGGGGGAGGGTGCAGGGCAAGTGGGGCTGGGTGGCCTGCCTGGGGCCACATAGCAGGGTGATCTTTGGGTGTCTGGGGCCGGATTCAGACCCAGGTGTTCCTGGCTCAAGGGCCAATGCTCTACCTGCCACCCAGCCACCCCTACTATTATTACTATTTTATTTTATTTTGGGGTTTTTTTTTTCCTTCTTTTTGGTTTTTTCAGGGCAGTGGGGATCAGGTGGCTTGCATGTCACATGGCTGGGTGATTATTGGGTTTACTAGACTGGTTATGGACTCGGGTGCTTGTGGCTCCAGGGCTGGTGCTGTCCATTGCACCACCTGGCCATACCTACAATTATTACTATTATTTCTTTTCATTTTAATTTTTTTCTCTCCCCTTTACATTTTTTCACCCAAGCAAGTCTATCTATATTCATGGGGGGAGGGGTATTTTGTTTACTTGTAAACAAGAATATTTTATTAATGTAAAAAAAAACCATTTGTACAAAATGAGAATAAAAAATAAATTTAAAAAAAAGATTCAAGGTGTAAGATCAAAAGGAACTTACCAAAAACCTGTAATTTGGGTGGGGTGATTAGAGCTTTGACCCTGATAAATGACAGAATTTACAAACCAAGATTTTCAAAAAATCAGAACTTTTTACCTTCATTATCAAGAAATCAGTCAAAAAATAAAAAGAAAAAAAACAACCTGAAGGGTTGTACTATGTCTCTGGAAGGGACTATATTAGACCCTGATGAAAAAGGAGAGATTCATTGGGATATGTATTCACCTTCAGACTTACTTGTTGCATTTTTCTTGATTAAAGATTTTTCACTCTCCATTCAGGTTTTGGGCCTATGTGGTGCTAATTTCATATTGAGGGCTTTACTTATAGTGAATTATCTTTTTGCATTGTTCCAGTAACTTACAGTTTATACAAAAGAATTTTTATATGTTTATCTTTTTCATAGCTTTCACAAAATCTGTCAGTGCTTTAAACATTGTTTGCAGAATAAATAAATTATTTTGATAAACACATTTAATTTTCCTTGGGGAGAGTCACAACCTCTTGGGAGATTGTATACAAAACAAACAAAAACAAAACTCAAAAGCCATGAAAATTATATTTTTATTCTTACAATTCTTACAATATTAAATTCTTGACAGGATTGAGTAGTGAATATAGAGTTATCTTTTAACTGATGATCTCTAGAAGTTTATAATTAGTAATATTCACTACCTTAAATTTAATTTTAGGATGATTTTCAATTTACATTAAAAGGTGAAAAATTGGTAGTATATTTATATTTATATTTCTCTAACCAAATATATTATTGCAATCAGTGTCAAAAGTGTTAAAAATGACTTGTCTTTAAGCATTGGATATCCCTTAACATTTGTTTTTAAGTATTATACTTTTTGTCCCACTCTCTAAGAGAAATGATTTATGTAGCAGGACTTCTAGGTTCAACAGCAGATCATTTTAAATGCTGTGCTGTGCAAGCCTACTTAATGATAACATTGTTTTCATGTTAGGAAATATCATTACTCTCAGTATATTTCTTAATGGATTATTAATATAATTTACCTAAAAAAATTCTCATTCTTCCCAAAATTCTCTTCAAGCTCAGTACAAAAAGTCATTTTCTCTCATTTCTATATAAAAATTCTGCCAGTTTCTCTTGCATGGAAAGAATGCTATATTACCATGTTTTTTTCATTGATTTTGTGATGACTAATCCCTAGAGCATTGGGTAATAACTTATACAGAAAGCATTCTGAGGAGTTGACCAGCTACTTCCATACTCTTTACATTGAAACTGCATTGCTTTAGATCAGATTGATTA
Organism: Macrotis lagotis; assembly: GCF_037893015.1. Lineage (NCBI taxonomy): Eukaryota > Metazoa > Chordata > Mammalia > Peramelemorphia > Peramelidae > Macrotis > Macrotis lagotis. The sequence continues at coordinate 113,488,839 of NC_133663.1, read as the reverse complement.
TGGTTGGAGTTTTAATTTTTTTATCTATCTGACTTAAAAATATTGATCAATTTTGAGAATGTAGGATGACTAAATGGCATGTCTATTGTTAGCCATTTGTAGAGGCATATCATTTTTGAAAAGACATTTTTTTTAGGTTTTGGGGATTTTTTGCAAGGCAATGGGGTTAAGTGGCTTGCCCAAGCCCACACAGCCAGGTAATTATGAAATATCTAAGACTGAATTTCAACTCAGGTATTCCTGACTTCAGGGCTGGTGCTCTATCCACTGCCCCACCTAGCCACCCCAGAAAAGACATTTATAAAACATCCTATTCCCACCTATTGTATTCTTAAATCTAAGCTTTATTTATTTTGTATTTATTCAGAATCCCTAGCATTATTTTCCATTCATTGGCTCCACAGTGATAGTCACAAACTCTCAAAAAACTTCTATTCTGTAGTTCAGGAGATTGTCATATGTTTCCATGGGGATTTAATCTCTAAATTTCTTAGAAATTCCATCAGATTGAGCTATACCATAGACAATAAAAGCTATAGAGATGACCTATCTCTTTCTTTTCTACAAAGGACAAGTCCCTAATTAAACCCTCAATCCTTCTCTCCCAGTCTTATCTGTATCCTCACTCATTCAGCCTCATAGGTTAAAATGGCTTTCCAATTTCTGTTTTCCTATATAAAGATTGCCTCAACTCTTTCATCCTATTTGCAAAATTTCTAAAGCAAAGATTCCTAATTAAAGGATTTTGATATATTTGGTTGCTTTTATAATTATGTATGTTTGTATACATGCACACAAGGACACTTTTTTATGCATGCATATTTGCACACACACACACACACACACACACACACACAAACGCACACACATACACACACACATTATTCCAAGAAGGAATCCATAGGTTTCCACCCAATTAGCAAAACGGTCTGTGATTTTAAAATGTTTAAGAACCCCTGTTATAGTGACCTATATCAGTTGTGCCAAACACAAAATTGGGGCCACTACATATTATGTAGGATCCATATAGTATGTACCTACTTAGAAAACAACATATTAAAAATTATGTGTTTTTAAAGTGTTTTTTGTAATCTGGTTCAATTCACAAAATGAGCACCATGGACTATGTGTTTGACACTACCTTAATTTCCTCATCATCATATTATTAACACCATGTTTTCCGAATCCTACCCATAGACATTTCACTGAAAGAATTCTTTGCAAATTAATTGAAGATTTTCTAATATTCAGATTTAATGATTTTTTTAAAAAGACATATTCCTAAGCCTTGGAGGATGGGTATGTTGATTAAAGGCAATTAAAATTTCTTGAGTGAGAAAATATGCCTAGGGAGAAAAGTCTGATATCTGAATAATTTTATATAAATAAAATTCTAGGTCATGGCTAAAAGTCAGATAGAAATTTACAGACACATCCTATATAAAAAGCTTAACAGAAAATTGGCAAAAACATATTCAATATACTAGCTGCAATAGTAGAAAGGTAGATGATCTACAAGGAATAAGGTAAAGTAGTCAGGATTGAAGGTAGAAGCAGAATGTATTAGGGGATGATGTTTTTGTCCTACAACTTCTCTCGAGTGTCTTTTTAGGTTCATCAGATTGTTCATCCATACCTTTTCCAAAGTCAGATAAGAATTTTTTTTTCAATCTTGAGAAATCTAATCCAAGGTGCATTACACTGAAAAAAATGGTTGATATAGAAAATATTATAGTCACTAAAGTTAATTGCCAGAATAAGTATATTGTATTTGGGAGATAAAAGTCTTAGAAATAATAATAATAATAAAACTAATATTTTGAAATGATATTGACTTATAGTGTTCTCTTTTGTTTTATTTAATATTTTCTTTTCCTCTCATTATATGCAAAAATAATTAACATTCATCTTTAAAATTTTGAATTCTAAATTCTCTCCCTCACATCCCCCCCATATTGAGAAAACAAGAAATTTGTTATAGGTTATAAATGTTTAGTCAAGCAAATCATTTCCTTAAGAATCATGTTATGAAAGAAAAGATAGACCCAATCCCCCAAAAAAATGTCAAGAAAAATAAGGGATAAAAAATATTCTTCATTCTGTATTCAGATACAGCTCTTTCTCTGGCAATGGATAGCATTCTTCATCAAAAATCCTGTGGAGTTGTCTTGGAAAACAGAATTGCTGAGAAATGCTAAGTCACAGATGAACATGCTACAATATTGTTCTTACTTTGTACAAAGTACATTTCATTTTGCATTAACTCATGTAATCTTTCCAAATTTTACTGAGAGCATCTTATTCATCATTTTTTTCATTCCATCATAATCACATCCCACAATTTGTTCATCCATTGCCCCTCTGATGGGCATCTTCTTATATAAAGGTACTTTTAATTATTTGTCATTCATTTCTTTTGGAATACAGACCTAGTAATGGCATTGCTGGAACAAAGGGTAGATATGGCTTTATAGTCCTTTGAACATAGTTCCAAATTGTTCCCCAGAATGGTTGAATCAAATCACAATTCCACCAACAATGAATTAATGTTTCATTTTTCTTACATCTTCTGCATCATTTGTCATTTTGCTTTTCTCTTCTATTAGTCAATCTAATAAATTTAAGGTAGTGCCATAGACTTGTTTTAATTTGTGTTTCTCCAATCTATAGTGAGTTAGAACATTTTTTGAAGATAGTTAACCTTATCTGAAAAATGTTCATAACTTTTCATAGTTTATCAATTGGTAAATGACTCTTATTTAAAACAAATTGACTCAGATCTCTATATTTGAGAAATGAGGCCTTTATCAGGGAAACTAACTTCAAAATTTCTTTCAGCTAAAACTGTCAATTGTATTTCCCTCTATCCTATACCCCCATTGCCATTTATGCTATTCTCTCTCTCTCCTTTCATTCTGTCCCTCTTCAAAATTATTTTGCCTGTAATTAACTTCTCTCCCAATCAATCTTCCTTTCCATCACTCCCACACTCTTTCTTTTATTCACTTTCCCCTCCTACTTTACTATAAGGTAAGATGTATTTTTATACCCAGTTGAACTTGTATGATATTCCCTCTTTGAGTCAATTTTGATGAGAGTAAGGTTTACTCTTTCACCCTCAACTTGCTCCTCTTGAACTGCATTTGTCTTACAATTTTTATGTTAAATAACTTGTTCCATACTAACTCCCTCTTTCCATTTCTCCTACTACATTTCTCTCAAAATCCCTAATTTTATTTGATATTTTAGATATCATTCCTTCATATTCAACTCCATTTATATATATATAGATATAGATATATATAGATATATAGATATATATGTCATTTGTCCAGATGTTGCCTATGCAGTCCAGTCCTTGTCTTAGCAGAGATTTATTTCCTCCTTTGTTTCCAGGTTCTAACTATGCATTGCTGGTGCAGTTGTGAAGTGATCCAGCCTTGCTGGGGAGCAATAAGGAACCATGCAGAAAGAGCAATAAAATTGTTCCTCCCCTTTGTTCCAGAAATCCCAATTCTATGCCTATATCTGGAAGAAATTATAAAACATGGAAAAAGTCCCACATGTCCCAAAATATTCATAGCTGTTTTTTTAGTGGCAAAAATTGGAAATTGAGGGAATGTCCATCATTTGGGAAATGGTTAAACAAGTTATTGTACATGACTATTATAGAATACTATTGGTCTATAAGAAACCATAAATGGTTTGACTCTAGAGAAGCATGGAATGAATTGCAGGTTCTGATGCAGAGCAAAGGGAGCACAACCAAGAGATACACATTATCAACAACATTTTGAAATTATCAACCTTGAGGGAAGTGGCTCCTCTCAGGAGTTCATGGGGCTAGGACAACCCTCTTAGACTAACTATGGACAATGCTACCCCCATCCAGAGAAAAAAAAACAACAGCAAAAAACAAATCAAAGCAATCTTAAACTGAGCCTTCACAGCTGAGGAGGGAGGGAGGGAAGGGAGGGTGGGAACAAATTTTTAAACCTAAAAGTATAGATATGGATGAATATTGAAAAACTTTCAAAACCTGTTTTTGGAAAATAAAATATGAATTTATAAAAAGTCAAAAAATAAAGTTAGAAAATCATATTTCAATTTGTATTCAGAATTCATCAGTTCTTTCTCTGGAAGATAAAATTTTTTCATCATGATTTATTTGGAATTATTTTGGATATCTGTATTGATCAGAGGAGTCATGTTTTTCACAATTTTCATTATAACTTCACTGCTACTGTTCAGAATGATTCCTTGAGTCTTCTCATGCCACTATATATCAATTCTTATAGGTCATACCATATTTTTCTGCCTTATTACTTCCCATAATACATAACCACAATCTCATGCCACAATTTATTCCCTAAATCCTCAATTGAGGAGCATATCTTCAGTTTCTATTTTATCCCCACCACAAAGAGTTGCTGCAATATTTTTTGTACATGTGCATGTTCTCTTTGATCTCTTTGGAATATAAAGATAGTAGTGGTATTGCTGAGACAAAACTTAATACAGATTTTTATAGCCCATTGGGCATAGTATTCCATTGTATTTCAGAATAGCTTGAGTTATTCATTATTATTTCATCCCTTCATTAGGTACTTAGCTTGCTCTCTTTCCTTGAAGATTTTTCATTTTTGGTAGGTTTAACGTAGTTTCACAAAGATTTTTAAAGTTTCATTTCTCTAAGCAATAGTGATTTAGAGCATTTTTTCCAAATGTCTATAAAGAACTTTGGTTTCGTTTTCAGCAAAACACAGTTGTGTCAACTGGGAGACAGCTCTTTTTTTCAATGAATTGGACACTGTCGTATACTCAGTATATATGCATATATATATATATATATATATATATATATATATATATTTGAAAAATAACACTTTTATCAGAGAAACTTATCACAATTATTTAAATATTAGTTAGCCATCCTTTTTAATTATGTCTATTTTTTCCTTGCCTTACCTGAGATTATAATTATTTCCTTTTAATATTTTCCAGTTAACGTATATTATTTTCTGCTTCGTTTCTTTTTATTGATTTTTTATTTTTCCATATATATGTTATTTAAGTTTTTCAGCATTCATCCATATGGACATATATTTTTAAGTTACAAAGTTTCCTTCCACCCTCCCTTCCAACCTCTCTCCCCTCAGTGGTAAACAGTCAGGTTAATACTGTACATACACATTCATGTTAAACATGTTTACAGGTTAGTTATTTTGGTGAAAGAAAATAGGGTTAAGGGAAAGTAATACATTAAAAGATATTATTTTTTAAAAAGTGAATGTACTGTTTATCAGATTCTGAAGGGTTTTTGTTTGTTTTGTTTTCTTTTGTTTTTCTTCCTCTAGATGGAAATAACATTGTCTATAGTAGGTCTGATAGGATTGTCCCAACTCTCTGAACTGCTGCAGTTTCATCCTGCAGGGATGATCATCTCACAATGTTGCTGCTAATGTGTATACTGTTCTCTTCATTCTGCTCTCTTTGCTCCTGATTTAATTCTTTATTTTGACTCTACATATGTCTTTTTGTTTGAGGCTTGTCTTTTGTAAACATGTTGGATCCTAGGTCCTAGTATATACTGCTATCTGTTTGCATTTTATGAGTGAATTAATTCCATATATATTTATGAAATTATGACTACTAACCTCCATCCATTTTTCTTGTTTCTTTTTTTAATACTGTCACTCTTCTAAACTTTGATTTGTTTCTTTCCCCTATTTCCTTAAAATTTTATCATTTTTCCTTCCACATCCTATTTCCCTTATTACCCTTTTCTCCTGTTTCCTTAATAGGTAAGCTATATTTCTATATTTCTAAACACAATTGAGCATGGATATGTATATATATATATATATATATATATATATATATATATATATATATATATATATATATATATATATTTCCCTCTTTGAATCAATTTAATTTGGAGTGAGATTCAAACCTTAATCCATCCTCATCCCATCTCATTCTTTTCTGTAAAAGTTCCTCCTTGAGAACCTCTTTTTTATTTTTGTGGTACACTCTTACCATTCTACTTGTTCTATCTTGCTTATCCCAATACATCTCTCATTCTCACCCTTTTATTTATCTATTTTTAGGGTGATCATTCCAACAGAATTGACTTACCCTTATGCTCTCTTTTGAACTGCCTTTATAATGATAAAGTTGTTAGGAGTTAAATGTATTCTCTAGTATATGAATTTGAATATAGAATTCCTGGTAATTTTCATTTTGAAATCGCTTTTGGGGTATGATTGATGAATAATTTGAATTTCTATTTTGCCTAATATATCTATAATATCAGGAAAATTTTCTTGATAATTTCTTTAAAGATGATATTCAGGTTCCATTTTAAAAAATTAAGTTCAGGTAGTTCAACAATTTTCTTATTTTTTAAATAATCATATTTTAATTTTTTCATATTACAGTCTTGTTATAAAAGTAAACATAACTTACCCCATACACAAACAAAGAACAAATAAAGTGAGAAGAAAAAAATGTTCTTCAGTCTTTATTCAGATACCACAGTTCTCTCATTGGGATGAATAACATTATTTACCTTAAGTCTATCAGAAAAATTCCTCACAGTTTCTATTCCTACCTGAATTACTTTACATCCTATTCCTCCTCACCCCTATTTATTCTGTTCTCTCTCTCTTTTCATCATGTCTCTCTTCACTAATGTGTTGTATCTGACTATCCACTTTCATTATCTTCCCTCTCTTCTTTCACCCACACCTCCCACCTTCCCCCAGCCCTCTTTCACCCATCCCTTTCCCCTCTTATTTTTCCTCTTGGGTAAGATAGATTTCTGTACCCAATTGAACATGTATTTAATTTCCTCTTTGAACCACTTCTGATGAGAGTGAAAGCTCATTCATTCCCCATCACTTTCCCTCCTTCCACTCCATTGCAAGAGTTTTTTCCTTGCTTTTTTATGTAAAATAGCCCATTCCAACTCTTCTTTCCTTTTCTACCAGTAAAGTTCTTTATCAAAAATTAACTCCATCTTCATAATATATTATATCTTCCTATTCAGCTCCCTCCTGTGCCTTCCCTATATATGCTTCTTCTAACTGAGATAATGAATGAGAAGATTCATATGAGTTATCCATATCATCTTCCTATGCAGGAATACAAGCAGTTCAACATCAATTAAACCCTTATAATTTTCCCTTTCCTTCCACATTCTATGGGTCACCTGAGTCTTGTACTTGAAGATCAAACTTCCTGTTCAGCTCTGGCCATTTCAACAGGAAATTCTGTAAGTCCCCTATTTCATTAAATGTTCATCTTTTCCCCTGAAAGAATATGTTCAGTTTTTCTAGGTGGTTTATTCTTGGATGAATACTAAGTTCTTTTGCCTTCTGGAATGTCATTTTCCAAACTCTTTGTTCCCTTAATGTAGATGCTGCTAAATCCTGTGTAATCCTTCCCATAGCTTCACGATATTTGAATTGTTTATTTCTGACTGCTTGTAATATTACATCCTTAATAAGGAAGTTGGTGAGATTTGGCTGTAACATTCTTGGGGGGATTTATTTTGGGTTATCATTCAGGAAGTGATCAATGGACTCCTTCAATTTCTAATTTACCCTCTGCTTCTAGGATATCAGGACAAATATGCCTGAGAATTCCTTTAAAAATTAATTCTAGGTTCTTTTCTTGGTCATGACTTTTAGGTAGCCAAATATTTTTAATTTATCTCTTATAGATATGTTTTTCAGGTCAGTTGTTTATCCAATGAGATATTTCATATTTTCTTCAAGTTTTTCATTCTTTTGGTTTTGTTTTATTGTTTCTTGATTTCTCACAAAGTCATTAGCTTCCTTAGTTTCATTGTATGTTTGAAGGAATTATTTTCTTCAAAGAACATTTGTATCTCTTTTCCAAGCAGGGACAATTCTACTTTTTAAGACTTTCTTCTCTTCATTGACCTTTTGGATTGCTTTTTTACATTTGACATAAACTAGTTTGTAAGATATTGTTCTCTTCAGTAATTTTTTTGCCTCTTTCACCAAACTGCTGGCTTAGTTTTCATAATTATACTGCAGTGCGCTAATTTCTCTTACCAATTTTCCCTCTACCTCCCTTATTTTGATTATAAAAGTCTTTTTTTGAGCTCTTCTGCAGTATAAGATCAATTCATATTACTTTAGAGGTTTGTATTCAAAAGCTTTGGTTTTTTCTTCTGAGTGCCTATTTTGATCCTCCACAGTCTCAAAATACTTGTCTATGATCAGATTGTTTTTCTTCTTTTGTTTGTTGCTTTTCCAGCCTGTGACTTGATTTTATTTCTTTGTTAATGTGTGGCTTTCCTGACAGGGTGAAGGATACACTGTTCCAAACTTTTGAGGGTTTTTGCAGTTATTTTCAGGGACAACTCAGGAACCTCAATTCTCTCAATGTCTTATGAGGGGTTCTGACTGTTCCCCTGAACTGTACTCTGGTCTATGACTGACCATAAGTATTTCCCTCTGCCTTGAAACTGTGAAGAAGATCTTATTCAACTATGGCAGAAAAATTCCTTTTTTTTTTCTGAGACTCAGATCTGAGAATGGGCAAGCAACAGTGTACTGCCTAAAAGATAGCGTAGAGATCTCTACAGTGTCTCTTGATCTCCTTGCTGTTCATGGATTGAGTGTTCTGGAAACAGCTGCTGGGTGGTTCCTTGCCAGGTGGCTCTGCAGGTACTCTTGTTTTGCAAGGTTCTTCTGTTTCATGTGCATGAACTTAGGCCTGTGCTGGACTGGGCTGTGCTCATTATGGTGCAGCAGTGTTTCCCTGCTGACCTCCTAAGTTGTCCTTTGTAATCCATGGGCTGAGTCTGGAAACCATCCCTACTGTCACTAACCCAGGCACTCCTCAGGGATCCATCACACCATGGGCTGTTCCTGGATGATGGGAACCAGTTTTCTCTGACTCTAGGTGGCCTAGGCTGCACTGAGGCCCTTTCCAACCTCAGCGTAACAGACATTTCCCTCAAAATTTTCGTTATCTTGGGCTAGAAAATTGTTTCACTTGTTGGGTTCTACAACTCTAAAATTTAATTAGACTCATAATTTAAAGATATTTGGAATGATCCAGGGGAGAGCTGCCAGGATTTTCTGTCTTCACTCCACCATCTTGATGCCACCCTCCTAGTTTGATAATTTTCAAGTTATCTCTTCTTGATCTGTTTTCCAAGTCAGTTTTTTTTTACCTATGAAATATTTCTCATTTTGCTAGGTATTTTTCATGCTTTGTTCTTTGTTTTATTATTTCTTGAAGTCTTTAGGAGTCATCAATTTCCACTAGGGAAAATCTTGTTTTTAAGGACATTTTCATCAGAAAAATATTGCACTACTTTTTTCAATTGACTTCTCCCTTCTGTAGTGAACTGTTTTTGTTTCTCCTTTATCATAAAGTTAATTCTATTTTTCAAGCTACTATATTCTAAAGTATTTTATATGTTTAAATGAATATTAATCAAGCTGTTAATTCTCTTTTCACAATTTAGGTGCAATGTTGTCATTGATTTTTTTTATGGTAAATTTCTTTTTTTAAAAATTTTTTGTCCATTTAAACATGTATATTCCCAAGTTAAAAAATTTCTTCCCACCCTTCCTTCCCACTCCATCCCCTCTCAGCAAGGGACATTCAGGTTAGAATTTTACATACATATTTTGTTAAACATATTAAAATTTAGTAATTTTTTGGCATGAAGAATTAGGATTAAGGGAAAGAGATACATTATAAAGTGTTCATCACATTTGGTAGTGTTTTGTTTTGTTTTGCTTTGCTTTCTCTGGTTGGGAATAATATAGCCTATTACCAGTCTAATACAGTTGTCTTAGCTTTCTGAACTGTTGAGAGGAGTTGCTTCAATCAAGGTTTTTCATCTCATGTTATTGATGTGTATATTGTTCTCTTGGCTCTACTCCCTTCATTCAGCATTTGATCTCATAAGTCATTCCATTTTTCTCTAGAGTCCTAACATTTATGGTTCCTTATAGAATAGTAATAATCCATACCATAACTTGTTTAGCCATTCCCCAATTGATGGACATCCTCTCATTTTCCATTTTTTGCCACTACAAAAAAAAGTTGCTATGAATATTTTGGAAAATGTAGGATTTTTTCCATATTTCTTCTCGATATAGTCCTAGAATTGAACTTGCTAGGTCAAAGGGTATGAACAATTTTGTTGCTCTTTGGGCATAGTTCCATATTGTTCTCCAGAAAGATTGGATCCATTCACAACTCAGAAAGTTTGGATCTGTTCCCGATTCTGCTCTTCCTTTTCCTCTAACATCTTATCTTTTCTTTAACTCTTCAAGGAATCCTTGTTGAACTTGGGTCCAAATAGCATGTTTCTTTGTAGTTATTCTAACATCATTGTCATCTTCTGAATTTTGATATTGTTTTTTCCTCCCATTATAAAATCTTTTTTATGATCAAATTTTGTTGATTGTTTGTTTATTTTTCCAACTAGTGTCTTGACTTTGAACTTTATGTTAAAATTGGTTCTGTTCACCTGGGGTTGGAAAAAGACTATCCCTAATTTCAGTCTTCATTTTGTCCTATTGTTTCAGAATTAGTTCTAGGGTTCTTCAAGTTTTCAGTGCCTTCATGGTGATATGATCCTTGAAGAAATTTGGTCATTGCTCTACTGGTCTTTACAAAAGGGACCCCTTGTCTCCCATATGCAAAAGTTCTGGCTCTCTTTCTATCTTGGAACTATGTCACGAATCCCTACTTATTTGTGATCAAGTCCTCTCTGCCATGAAATTGTGACTTATAACTGTGTACATGAGCAAGAGAGTTGTCAATTAGTTCCTGCTGTACCTAGGATCAGCAAATGATCCCTAACAATTTCTTTTTGAACAGTAAATTGATGCCCTGGCCATTTTTTGTTGGAGAGCTCCGAAGGCTGTGACTTTTATTGATATGCCACAGGAGGATTCTAGACAGACTTCGATTCTTTTCTAAAGATATCTTTGGAAAAATGTCTCACACTGAAATTTTTTTTCTGTTGATTCAATATTTGATTTGAAGCTATATTTTAAAGTTGTTTGGAGGGAAATATTGAGAGCTGAATTGTCTCTAAATAAAATATTTACTCTTCCCTAATGATAGCAATAATAGCAGTAGTAGTACACATTTATACTTGAATAATGCTACAAAGTTTGCTAAGCATTTTAAATGTTTTTTTTCCTAATAAGACTGATATATTTATATTTTTATTTTGTTTTGTTTTGATTTTTGCAAGGTAGTAGGGTGGCCAAGGTCACAAAGCTAGGTAATTATTAAATGTCTGAGGCTGAATTTGAACTTAGATCCTCCTGACTCCAGGGCTGGTGTTATATCTACTACATATGTATATTTTTAAAGAAAGAATTAATTAATTTGACTGTGTTCTTATGGTAGGTTCTAGGAAGAAGATAAAACTGCAAATTCTTGTGTCTAAATCTGACTAAAATTAAATTTAAATAAAATTAAAATTATTTTAACCACAATAAATGAATTTATTCTTTTCTTCAAATTCTGATGTCTCAGATATCATTGTCAAAAGTAAGGATAACAAGTAAGATGAACTAGAGTTTTTACTCTAATGTCTAGAGATACATTTGTCCTTTTTAGTTTCACTCAAACCAATGAGATTTGGTGGAATAATACTCAGATTTGAGCAATAAACTCCTCTGGAAGATCATACATCACTCAAAAGCAACAGTATAAGGAAAAAGTGACTACAATAGTCTTAGATTAAGAATATATTGTTATGTGAGAAGATCCATGGAAGCAAAGTTGGGAAGCCCAGTGCAAAGTATTTGGTTTTGAAGATCAATGTAAGCAAAAGCAAAATCAAAAGTTATACATACACACAGATACACAGACATATTTTTCAAGATGCTATTCTCCAGCATCTTGTTTGAGTATATATTTGTTAACAAAGCTGTTAATTCTCTAAAAAATTTGATATCTAATGTAGATGTAATATAATAAAATACATATGTATGTGTATTTATATATGTAAATTACATATATAATATTTTTATGTGTGTGTGTGAATGTATAGCACAGTTGGACAGAATAAGGACATATATGAAAATAGGAAACCAGTCATAAGTTTGACACAGAAGCATGATGCAGTAGTGAAGAGAGAGACCAAAATTATCCAGACAATTTCTTGAACTTTAATTTTTGCCAAAAACAGAATAGCTACTAATGTATTTATTTTAATTGATAATAATCATATATAGCTTTAAGAAGCAGAATAAACAACAAAAGATAATTCACTCTTGAATCTGTGTTAGGGACTGTTGCCTGTGGGAATACTGTAAATCCTCATCACTGATGCCCTTGAGCACTAGAACATTGTTTTACTAAGTGCCATGGGAGTAGGAGTAGATCAGGGACTGGGGTGGATATTTAAGCACTTGTATATTGGTAAATAAATGCAGATCTTGGTGTAAAAGACAACTTTCTTGTCTCCTGGCCCATCAATGCTCACCTGGGAAAGGATAAGCAAGTCTGGAAAGAGATGCAACAAATCTGATTCTCAATAGAAAAGAATAACTTACTATCACATAAAGATGAGAATGCAAAAGAGAGACCAAATCAATTAAGGTATTTAGGAAAGAGTAAAGCTGGGTAAAATCTGAGATATGTCAAAGATTTCATGTGAGAAGATTTCAAAGTTTTCCAAAAAAGTATAGGTAGGATCTCATGATTAGGCATTCTTAAGAATAGAAATCTGGAGATGAAATGACAAACAATTACCATTTACAAAGACAAACAATACATCATATGAGAGAAATGGCTGGTAATGTAAGATGGATATATGAGCACTGAATGGTTCTTTAAACACATTCCAGGGGCATGAATTTTATAAGAATTGAGGATGGTGAAAAATAAAAAAGCTAAAGGACACAGAAAAGTCTTTTTTTTTTCCAAAGCTACATTGGAGAATAGAAAAGTATATTGGAAAAGATAGAATCATCATTCTGAGTAAATGATGCAATGAGAAAATGGAAAGGAGAGAATCATATTGAATTTTATATCCTGTTTTTGCTTTTTTTACCAAGAAAGTCTTGGAATTAGAAAGAATAAAACAAATAGGACTTCCAGGGTGGAGGCAAGATGGTGGCATGAAGCTAGCTTGCTCTCAGAGTTTTTCCTTTTACACCACTAAATGAATCCTCTGCTCAGATTTTGAAACTTCAGATCCCACCAAAAAAGGCAAGATTTAAAGGTCTATCTCTTTGAGGGTAAAGGGGAAATAAAGTCTAAGTAGGACGGAGATCAGGAAAGTCAATGGGAGGCTTTCTACCACAGTGCAATACAGGTCCCAAGAGATTGACAACAGCATAACATATTTCCCCGTGGATAAGACACACCTTAGTTTTGGGGCCCAAAATTTGAAAAAAAAATATTTTGCATGAAATTATTGAACTCAGGTTTCTTTCATCACAAAATTCATACAACTCCTCATCATTGTCAAAACTCCTATCCATTAGCTTGTCCTTCTCTGTATTTGATGACAAATCACTGTCTCAGGAGAAGCTCAGACTACTCTCCTGCGTGTGTTCTGGTATGTGGTTGGCTACAAGCACTCCCTGGGCAAGTCTGGTGCATGGACACATGCTTGGTCCATTCCATTTCATGAGCCTGAAGCACAAATTGTGTTCTCCTTTGAAAACAATAACTTCATTTTCATCAGTGATTCTTCTGGTCTTCTTTTGAACCATCTTTGTGGACACAAGAATTTCAATTGCCCTTTGCTGTTCAATCCACTTCTTCAATTTCCTCTCTAATTCAGGCTATTTTGTTGGCTTACCTCTCTTGGACTTTTGTCATGTTGTTTTCAGAAGTATTTCTTCTTCCTGTAGCCAGTGTTGGATTATTTTCTCAGCTGGAGGAGGACCAGACTAATATTCAGCAACCTGATTTCCACTTACTTTTTCAAACTGGATCACTTTTAACTTGAATTCACACTGCACTAAAATCCTTTCTGAGCCATTCCTGGGCAGAACTTGGTAATATGTAACTTAATATACAGGAAACAAATGTGAAAAAAATGAGTGCAAAGACCACAAGTGTGAAAAAGTGTGAAATGCAAATTATGTCTAGGATAATGTACTATGATTAGGTGGGATTTATACCAGGTAGGCAGGGATGATTCAATATTAGGAAAACTCTAAGCTTAATTCAACATATAAAAAATAAAATGAAGAGAAATTGTATGATTGCTTCAAGATATGCTGAAAAAGGCTTTGACAAAATACAACATTTGTTCTTTTTAAAAACACTAGAAAGTATAAGAATAAATGAAAATTTTCTTAAAATAATAGATATTAATCTATCTAAAACTATCTACAAATATTACATGTAATGGGGATAAATTAGGAGCACTTACAATAAGATCAGGGGGAACCAAGGATGCCCATCATCACCATTCACTATTTAATATAGTTTTAGAGATTTCTGACCTAGATGATTGAAGACAGGCACTGTCTTAAAAGTCTCCTGATCTTTGCTCATAAATATTATGAAACAAACCTCTTCACAGAAATCCAATAGATAAAACCCAGAAAGAGAAGTTAGGATAAGAGCATCTACCTCAAGGTTTGTCTTCTGGGATCTTGGGTGAGCCCAGGTGCAGAGGGCAGACTGTGCCTGGAGCACAGCACAGGGTGAAAGCCTGAGAGCCTAAGAGAGGGACTGGCCTGATATGCCACAGGGGTGGAGACCAACTAGGGAGCAGAGGCATTGGTGGTGGCACTGACATTCTGGAGCATGCTAACAGGACTGGAGGGTGAATTCCAGTCCAGGAGAGCTGGAGCCATTGATCACTGGGTTCCTCTGGTCCAGAGGAACTCAGATTCCACACTTTCATTTCAGTTGGAGGCCTTTTCCCAGAACAAACATAATCACAGCCCACCTCCACCCCAGGCTCAGTTGTTAGCAGCAGTTCTACCTCAGCAACCGTGAATAAAGAGAGTAATTACCTTGTCCTAGAACAAAGCCCACAATTGTTCAAAGATGAAAGTATTCAGCATCTTCATCCACCCCTATCAGACCAAGGGAGAGAGCCTCAAATCAAGGTCACAGACACTTCAGAAAAAGTAACCAGAGCTCCCTACTGCCCAGCCCACCTGAAGTTACTAAACCGTGTGAAGAAAGCCTCTAGGGATGCCAACACCAAACTTCTGTGAATCATCCTCTCCCCAACACAAGGTTTTAGGAAAATGAAGGAATACCATCTGAAAGGAATTTCCATAAAAAAATTCCTAGAAGGAAAAGATCCTAACTCAGAGAGACCTATAACCTCTGAGAAAGACTTCCTTGAAGAAATCAGGAAGGAGATTAAAAATCAATTGGGGGGCGGCTAGGTGGAACAGTTGATAGAGCACTGCCCCTGGAGTCAGGAGTACCTGAGTTTAAATCCAGCCCCAAACATTTAATAATTACCTAGCTGTGTGGCCTTGGGCAAGTCTCTTAACCCCATTTGCCTTACAAAAACCTAAAAAAAAATCAATTGGAAAATTTGGGAGAGAAAATTAACACCTTGCAACAAGAAAACAAATTCTTGGAAAATGAAATTGGACAAATGCAAAAAGAAAATAATTTTCTAAAAACCTCAATTGTTCAAATGGAAAACTCTTACAAAAATAGAATAAAGCAATTGGAAAGAGAGTTGCAAAAGGTAAATGAATAAAATTCTTCTTTGACAAAAATGAACCTAGTCTGTGGAAACTAATGACTTCATGAGACAGCAAGAAACTGGAAAGGAAAACCAAAAAAATGAAAAAAATAGAAGAGAATGTAAAATAACCTCATCAGCAAAACCACTGATGCCAAGAATAGATCAAGAAAGACCAACCTGAGAATTGTTGGTCTTCCTGAAAATGTTGAAGAGGAAAAAAACATGCCTGGACTTAATATTACAGGAAAAAACAATGCCTGGACTTAATATTACAGGATTTAGTGATGGAAAACTGCCCTGATAGTATGGAACCAGAGGGCAAAATAGTTATTGAAAGAATACATTGGTACCCTCCAGAAAGAGATCCTAAAGTGAAAACACCCAGGAATGTTGTGGCCAAATTCCAGAACTATCAAAGAAAAGAGAAAATACTGTAAGGAGTCAGAGAGAAATAATTTAGATATGAAGGAGCCACAATAAGGAATATGCAGGACTTGGCTGCATAAACATTGAGGCATAAAAGGGACTGGAACAAGATATTCTGAAGAACAAGGGAGCTTGGAATGCAGCCAAGAATCCACTACCCAGCAAATTTGAGCCTTCTCTACCGGGGGAAAAGATGGGCATTTAGTGAAATGAGAGATTTCCAACTCCCTGATGAAATGAAAAGAGTTAAATAGAAAATTTGGATATCAAACAAGAGGCTCAAAAGACACATGAAAAGGTAAAAAACAAAAGATAAAGAAAAAAACACCCTATTGTCCAATAAGATGAAACTGCACATAACCCTTTCTGGGAGAAAGATTCTCGTTACTCTTGAGAACTGAAACTCAATTAGAGAGAATATACTTAGGCAAAAGTGATGGACACTCATGATTTATCCATTAGATTGCCATTATAAGAAGCTGGCTATCTACCTACATGGGAGAAAGACTCTAATAACTCTTGAGAATTGTACGTTTATTGCAGAGAATATACTTAGCCAGAAGTGATAAACACTAATGATTTTTTCTGTGACTCAGATAGAAAGATTTAAAAACAATACCTCCTTACAAAGGGGGACAGTAAGGAGATGGGAGGATGGATGAAATTGAATGGGGTAAATCTCATTACATTAAGTGGTACAAAAGACCTACTGTAATAGAGGAGAAGAAGGGAGGAAGTGATAACCACCTGAATCTTCCTCTCATCAGACTTGGCTTAGGTGGAAAAGGGGAGGGAGGAAAGAGAGGGGGAAAAAAAGGGGAAATAAGAAGGAAGGGAAGGAAGAAGGAGAAAAGGGAAAGGGAAAACAAAGGTGAGGGGGTTGATATAGGATGGCAAACACACTGAAGGGGGTAGTACTCAGAAACAATATTTTGGGGAATATGGATAAAGTGAATAAAGGGGGGAATACAAAGAGAAGATAGCAAGGAGGGCAGTAAAGAGAGAGTAATTATAACTTTTAATGTGAATGGCATGAACTCTTCCTTAAAATGTAAGAGAATAGCAGAGTGGATTAAAAACCAGAATCCTACAATATGTTGCTTACCGGAAAGTCATTAGAAGCAAAGAGATACATATAGATAAAAAGGTAAATGGTTGGGACAAAATATATTTTGCTTCAGTTGAAGTGAAAAAAGCAGGGGGTAGCAATCCTTATCTTAGACAAAGCAGCAGCAAAAAATAGATAGTGTTAAAAGAGATAAGCCTCCTAAAAGGTACCATAGACAATAAAATGATTTCAATACTGAATATATGTATATATATATATATATATATATGAAAAACTGAAAGAACTACAGGAAGACATAGACTGCAAAACTGTACTAGAGGGTGACCTCAAACTTCCACTCTCAGATCTAGATAAATCTAATTATAAAATAAACAAGAAAGAAGTGAAGGAGGTAAATAGATTGTTAGAAAACCTAGATAGGATAGACTTAAGGAGGAAACTGAATGGGGATAGAAAGGAACATAATTTTTTTTCTGAGGTACATAGCACTTACACAAAAACTGATCATGGACTAGGACATAAAAACCTAATCATCAATTGCAGAAAGGCAGATAGTGAATAAATCTTTCTCAGATCATAATGCAATAAAAATTATATGCAATATTGGGTCAGGGAAATATAGACCCAGAACTAATAGGAAACTAAATAACCTCATGTTAAAAAATGAGTGGATCAAGCAACAAATTTAAGATAGAATTAATTTCTTCATCCTAGATAATTTCAATAATGAAAAAACATACCAAGAACTATGGAATTCACTTAAGGCAGGTATCAGAGTATATATCTTATATCTTTAAGTGCTTCCATGAATAAATTAGAGAAAGAAGAAATCAATGAAATAAATATGCAAAAAAATTAGAGAAAGAATAAATTTAAAACCCCCAATTAAATACCAAACTGGAAATTATAAAAAATTAAAGAGAAATTAATAAAATCAAAAGCTAGAAAACTATTGTACTAATAAACAAAACCAAGAGTTACTTTTATGAAAAACAAAATAAAATTGACAAAGCTCTGGTCAATTTAATTAAAAAAAAGAGAGAAGAAAACCAAATTGTATTATAGTATTATAAATGAAATAGTATATAGTATTATAAATGAAAAAGGTGAACACACTACAAATGAGGAGAAAATTAAAGTAATAATTTGGAATTATTCTGCCCAACCCTATGCCAATTAATTTGACAAGTTAAAGGAAATGGAAGAATATTTACAAACATATAAATTCAACAAGCCATTATTAAACTCCCCAAGAAAAAATGTACAGGGTCAGATGTATTTACAGGTGAATTCTATCAAACATTTAAGCAACAATTGGTTCCAATTCTATATAAAATCTTTGGAAAAATAGGTGAAGAAAGAACTCTGCCTAACTCTTTTTATGACATCAATATGGTGCTGATACCTAAACCAAGAAGAGTTAAAACAGACAAAGAAAATTTTAGGCCTATCACCCTGATGAATATAGATTCAAAAATCTTAAATAAAATCTTAGCAAAACAATTTCAAGAAGTAATCACTTGGATAATACAGTATGACCAAGTAGAATTTATCCCAGGAATGCAGGGTTGGTTCAATATTAGGGAAACAGTATAATCAATTACATCAACAAAAAACTATCAGAAATTATAAGATCATATCAATAGATGCTGAAAATTTTTTGACAAAATGCAGCACCAAATCCTATTAAAAACACTAGAAAGTAAATGAATAAATGGGTTATTCCTTAGAATAATAAGCTGTATCTCTCTGAAACCCTCAATAAGCATTATATCCAATGGGAATAGGCTAGAGGTATCCACAATAAGATTGGAGTGAAAAAAGGAAGCCCATTATCACCACTACTATATAATATTGTTTTAGAAATGTTACCTTCTACTATAAGAGAAGAAAAAGAAATTGAAGGAATTAGAATTGGAAAGGAAGACATAAAATTCTCACACTTTATAGATGACATGTTGGTATATCTAGAGAATCTCCAAGAAATCATCTAAAAATCTACTAGAAATAATTAGCAATTTTAGTAAAGTCACAGGATATAAAATAAGCCATATATAATATATATATACATACATATATATATACATACATATATATACACACATATGAATAGCAAGATACAGCAGAACGAGCTAGAAAAAGAAATCCCATTCAAAACAACCTCAGACAATATAAAATACCTGATAGTGTATCTGCCAAGGCAGATTCAAAAACTTTTTGAAATCAATTTCAAAACACTTCTCACACAGATAAAATAAGATTTAAATAATTTGGCAAACATCAACCACTCATGAATAGGTTGATTGAATATAACAGAAATGACAATACTACCAAAACTAATCTACCTGTTTAGTGTCCTACAAATCAAAATTCCAAAAAAATACTTTAATGAGTTAAATAAAGTTGTAAGTAAATTTATATGGAGAAATAAAAAGTCATGAATTTCCAAGGATTCAATGAAAAAAAGTGCAAAAGAAGGTGGCTTAGTCTTACCAGATCAACAATTATATTATAAAGCATCAGTTATCAAAACTGTCTGGTATTGGCTAATAAATAGAGTAGTGAATCAGTGGAATAGACCAGATGCAATAGCAGGAAATGATCATAGTAATCTGCTGTTTGATAAACCCAAAGAGTCCAGCTATTGGGAAAAACTCTCTCTTCAATAAAAACTGTTGAGAAAAGTGGAAGTTAGTATGGAAGAAACTTAGATTAGACCAACATCTCACACCCTATACCAAGATAAGATCAAAATGAATGCAGGATCTAGACTTAACAAAACAATATTATAAGCAAATTAGAAGATTAAGGACTAGTTTACCTGTCAGATCTATGGAAAGAGAAGCAGTTTATTACTAAGAAAGATATGGAGAACATCACTAAAAACAAACTAGATGTTTTTGATTACATTAAATTATAAAGCTTTTGCACACACAAAACCACTGGAACCAAGATCAAAAGAAATGTAGTAAACTGGGAAACAATCTTTACAACTAATGTTTCTGACAAAGGACTCATTTCTAAAATATACAGAGAACTGAATCAAATTTTCAGAAAAAAAGCCATTCCCCAATTGACAAAAGTTCAAAGGATATACAAAGGCAATTTACAGATGAGTAAATCAAAGTGACTCATAGTCATATGAAAAATTGCTCTAAATCATTCCTTATTAGAGAAATGAAAATTAAAGCATCTCTGAGGTACCACCTCACACCTCTCAGATTTGTCAATATGAGCAGAAACAATAATGATTATTGTTGGAAGGGTAGTGGGATAACTGGGACACTAATACATTGTTGGTGTAGCTATGAACTCATCCAACATTTCTGGCAGCAGTTTGGAACTGTGCCCAAAGGGCAAGAAACTTGCATATCCTTTAATCCAGCAATACCCCTATTGGGTCTATACCCTGAATAAATTATGAAAAAGGGTAAAAACATCACTTGTACAAAAATATTCATAGCAGCCCTGTTTGTGGTGGCAAAGCATTGGAAATGTCAAGTGAATGTCCTTCAATTGGGCTGTGGCTTAACACATGTGGTGTGTCATGGAACACTATTGTTCTACTAGAAACCAGGAGGGATGGGAATTCACAGATGCCTGGAAGGATTTCCATGAACTGATGCTGAGTTAGATGAGCAGAACCACAAAAATATTGTATACTCTAACAACCACATGGGCTTGATGGACATGTTCATTCCATTAGTGCAACAATCAGGGATAATTTGGGGCTATCTGTGATGGAGAATAACATCTGTATCCAGGGAAAGAATTGTGAAGTTTAAACAAAGAGCAAAGACTATTACCTTCAGCTTAGGAAAAAACTATTATCTTATTATGCAATTTTGCTATCTCTTATACTTTATTATTCTTCCTAAAGGATATGGTTTCTTTCTCATCACATTGAACTTAGATCAATGTATAGACTAACAGACAGCATTCTGTGAGGAATGGGGGAGGGAAGCAAGATTGGGGGAAAGTTGTAAAACTCAAATTCAAGTCTTTCAAAATTAAAAAAATAAAGTTTTTGAAATGTTACTTTTAGCCATAAGAGAAGAAAAAAATTGAAAGAATCAGAATTAGCCTTGAGGAAGCAATACTTTCACTCTATGCAGATGATATGGTAATATATTTAGAGAGCTTGAGAAAATCATCTTAAAAATTCCATGTAACAATTAATAAATTCAACAAAGTAGTAATATATAAATCGTCAGCATTTTGGGATATGAACAAAATGTCCAAGAGTAAGAAATAAAAAAGACATTCCATTTAAAGTGACTGCAGTCAATATTAAATTGAAAATCAACTTTCCAAGACAAACCCAGAAACTCTATGAACCCAATGAAGTACTTCTCATACAAATTAAGTCCGATCTAAACAATTGAAAAAATGTCAATTAGGTTGAGTTCATATAATAAAAATGACAATTCTCAATTTAAAGTACTTATTCAGTCCCATACCAATCAAAATACCAAATACCTATAGATATTAACAAAATTAATCTGGAGCTAGAAAATATCAAGAATATCAAGGGAATTGAAAAAAAATTGTTAAGGAAGGTGAACTAGCTACATCATGTCCAAGACTATATTATAAAGCAGGTACTAGTTAAGAAATAGAGTACTTGATCAGTGGATTAGAATAGGTTCTAAAGAAACTATAGTTAATATCTACTGTAATCTTCTATTTGATAAAGCTTGCTATTCTAAAAATCTGCTATTTCATATTAGTTCCTAGAATAAGAACTCAGTATTTGACAAAAATTTGGGAGAAAATTGGAAAATAGATACAAAATTGGTACAATAAAGGATTTAGACATAATGTATGACACCATAGACCAATAAGTAGACCAAGAAACGCTTTATCTGTCAGATCTATAGAAAGGGGAGAAATCAGGGACAGCTAGGTGGTCCAATGGATAAAGTACCAGCCTTGGAGTCAGGAGGTCTTAAATTCAAATTCAGTCTCAGACACATAATAATTACCTAGCTGTGTGACCTTGGTCAAGTCACTTAACCCCTGTCTTGCAAAAACTAAAAAAAAAAAAGAGAGGAAGAAATCTGTAAAGCAAGTAATAGAATACAATATAATATAAATTGAAAAATGGATGATTGTGTACATATTATATTAAATTAAAATATTTTTCCACTAATAAAATAAATGCTGCCAACAGTAGAAGGAAAACAGAAAGCTGCACAAAATTTTTATACCTCAGGGTTCTGATAAAAGTCACATTTAAAAAATATATAGAAAATTGCATCAAATTTATAAGGTTATAAATCATTCCCCTAATAGATAATTAGTCCAAAGGATATGAAAAGTCTATTCAAATGAAGAAATTAAAACTATATATAATCATATGAAAAATATTCCAAATCATTACTAATTATAGAAATGCAAATTAAAACAACAATGAATTTCTACCTCTCACCTATCATATTGACTAAGATAATAAAAAGGGAAAATAACCAATGTTGACGAGGTCCTGGTAAGATTGAAGCTTTATACATTGTTGGAGGAGTTGTGAACTGATCCAACCATCCTAGAGAGCAATATGGAACCATGTCCAAAGAGCAATAAACCTCATTATACCCCCTGATCCAGCAATATTGATACTAGCTAGACCTATATCCAGAATCATTAAAAATGGGGAAAATCCCACATGTTCCATAATATTCATAGTAATTTTTTTGTAGTGGTAAAGAATTGAAAATTGTGGGAATACACATCAATTGGAGAATGGTTGAACAAATTATGGCATATGAATGTTATTGAGTATTATTGTTCTATGCGAAAACACAAATGTCATACTCTAGAGAAGCATGGATTGAATTACAGGAATTGATGTTGAGTGAAGAAACAAGAGAATATTAGCAACAAAATGAGTTTATCAAACATGAGAGGATCTGCATCTCCTCTCAGCAGCTCAGAGAGCTAGTACAATCCCTGTAGACCTGCTATGGACAATGATAACCCTATCCAGAGGAAGAAAAACAAAACAAAACAAAACAAAACAAAAAAAGTCGGTATCTTAATGAACACTACATTCACTTTTTAAAAATCTGTCTTACAGGGACAACTAGGTGGCATAGTGGATAGACCACAGGTCCTGGAATGAGGAGGACCTGAGCTCAAAACTGGCCTCAGGCACTTAGCTATATGTTTTGGGTAAGTCACTTAACCCCATTGCCTTGGAAAAACATTAAAAAAAAAAACAAAAAAAAGTCTCATGTATTTCATTCTTAATTCATGGTTTTCTTTCTTTTCCCTTAATCCTAATTCTTCATACTGAAAATGAGTAATCTGTAAAACTGTCAAACACAAATGTGTATGTAGAATATTCACCTTACTGTTGACTGTTGAGGGGAAGGGGGTGGGAAGGGAGGGTTGAAGGAAATTATATAGCTTAGAAATTTGCATATGCATATGGATAAATGTTGAAAAACTTTGAAAAATTTTGAAAATATAAAATAAAATATCAATGGAAAAGATAATAAAATAATTATAATTGAAAGGGAGTTGATATTTAAGATAAGTATGAAGATTGATTATAGTAGCTAACTATTAGCCACAGACCAAGATGTGTTAAATTCTCAGGTAATATATATAATAGAATTGCGACCCATCAGAGAGTGATGGTCAAGCCACTTGGAAAGACCTTGGAAAGATAGGGAGAAGGGTAGAAAATATCTCTGGAACCAGTGGGGAATGAATAATGGAAAACATTTGAAGAAAGTTTTAGGAAATGAGAGGGGGGACTATTTATTGTCCTAATTTTGATACTATTATAAATCTAATTCCTGAATAATTTCTTCTGTCTATATTTTTATGATATGGTTTTTCTCCTGATTTGATCCATATTTTTGACTGCTTCTTCTGTTTCCTTTGTGAATCTTCCTCCTGAAGACACGCATGAGTGGGTGTCACTCCAGTTTGTCTAAAGCTCTTTACTCTCTATATACTATATTGTCTCATGATTTCATTAGCTCTCTAGGGTAAGTTATCTCTATGTACATAATTCATAATTTGAACATCTACCTCCAATCTCTCTTTTGAGTTATTGTCTTTATCACCTGAACATGCAAATGACATCTTAAATATAAGGTGTGAAATTAATGTCACCATTTTCTATAAGCCATTAAAATTAGTACAGTTTTAAAAAGTAACATTTATTAAAGAACTATGTCAAGAACTATGCTAAGTGCTCTACAAATATTATCACATTTGATCCTCATAATAACCCAGGGAGATAGCTGTTATTACTATCCTTATTTTATTTGGTGAAGAAACTGAGGTTGACTGTTTCAGAGGTTACATGACTTACTCAAAATAACATAGTTAATAATAATCTTAGATTGAATTTTAACTTAGACTCAACCTATCAAAACACAATTAGAGATTTTTGGGGAGGCACAGCTGAGATGACAAAGTAAAGACAGGGGCATTATATAAACTGAATATAAATTTAGATAGCACTCAAACAGTCAAGATAAGCATAAAAAGAATAACATGAAGGAGTAATCATAAGGAAAGTGATAAAAGTAAAGTGTTTATACTTCTACATGGGAAGATGTTATATGTAACTCCTAGGAATTTTATAATTATTGGAGTAGTCAGAAGAAGCATACATAGAGTCTGGATGTGAATCACTTCTATTGTAATGATTTCCAAATTAAAAAAAAAATGAAATAAAAATATGTCCTGGCAGAATGGGAAAGGGAGAGGTAGAATGTAGAAATGTTTTTTCTCACAAGAAAGAAATATACAATGAAGAGTTTTTGCAATGGAGAAGAAAAGGAGGATAGCAGACAGTGATTGAACCTCACTCTCATTGGAATTGGGTCCAGAGAGGGAAGAACCAAGTTGCGTGTAAAACAGAGTTAAGTGTGTAAATCTGTCTTACCCAACAAGACAATAGGATGGGACAGAGATACAAAGTTATGGCTTGGGATGATAAAAGTGGTATGGCAGATTAAGACAGGCAGTGTTTAAGAAGCAAAAACACTTTTTGGGGAGAAATAGAACTAAAGAGAAAGAAATAGGTAAACAAAAAAAACAAAATAGAGGAAAATATACAGTTAATAATCAGAATTGATGATGAAATTGGAAAAGCTTACTTATAAAATGGAAGGAGTTAGCAGAATGGATTAGAAAACAGAATTAAATTATGTCTTATCTACAAAAGACATGCTTGAAATAGATAAAGATTTAAAATTAGGGATTGTGGCATAATCTATTACGTTTAAGCTGAAATAAAAATGGCGTATTTAACAATCATGATCAGAAAAGAAAGTAAAAGCAAAATAATACATATTTATAAAAGAGAAAAATTGGAGAAAGTCCACTTTGCAAAAACTTGCCAGAAACTATGAAGTAATATTAAAAAAATAATGTTTCCCTGGTAAAGATATCATTTCTCAAGTATATAGGGAACTGAGTCAAAATTATAAAAGATAAATACTACTCCCCATTTGATGAGTAGCAATAAAAGCACAAATTTTCAGAAGAAATCAGTTCTACCTATTGTCATAAAAATCATCTAAATCATTACTGATTAAAAAAAATGCAAGTTAAAACAATTCTGAGGTATCATCTCACACCTATCAGAAATGATGTATGCTGTCTGAGATAAAGGAAAATAGAAAAAATAATCAATGGCTGATGGAGTTGTGAACTGGTCCAAACATTCTGGAGAACAAATTGGAAATAAGCCCAGAGGTCTATAAAACTCCACATAACCTTTGACTATCAATAGCACTACTAAATCTATACCCCAAAAAAGATCAAAGAAAGAGGGAAAAAATGGATTACCTATCATTTGAGGAATGATTGAAGCAATTGTGGCATATGACTGTGATAGAGTACTATGATGTTATAAAAGATGGCAAGGGAATAATTTCAGAAAAAAAAAAACAAGTTGGCAGGACCTATCTGCATAGTTGTAAAGTGAAGGTAAAAGTATCAGGAGATCATAGTGAACATTATCAGCAATATTGAAAGATCAACTATTGAAATAATTATCTATTAATACAATGATCCAAAACAATTGTAAAACACTGATGATGAAAAACAAACTTTGCACCTTCAGAGAGAAAACTAATGAACTTTGAGTAGAACTGAAGCACAAATTTTTATTTTTTCTTTGTAATTGTTTTTGTTTGTCTTTTGTTCTCTTTGTAATTATGGCTAGTATGAAATCTGTTTGATATTATTTCCTATGTATAATCGAGATCATATTGCTTGCCTTCTCTGTGCAATGGGGAAGGGTGTAGTGGAATGAAAGCATTTGGAACTTAAATTTTTTTTAAAGAAAGATTTTATTTTTGAATTTTACAATTTTCCCCCTAATTTTGCTTGCTTCCCCCTCCCCCAACAGAAGACAGTCTGTTAGTCTTTGGTATACATTGATCTAAGTTAAATGTGATGGGAGAGAAATCATGTCCTTAAGGAAGAAAAATAAAGTATAAGAGATTGCAAAATTACAAAATAAGATAATGGTTTTTATCCCCCCCCCTAATTTAAAGGTAATAGTCTTTGGTCTTTGTTTAAATTTCACAACTCTTTCCCTAGATACAGATGGTAGATAGCCCCAAATTGTCCCTGATTGTTGTTGTTGATGGAATGAACAATCCCACCAAAGTTGATCATCACCTCCATGTTGCTGTTAGGGTGTACAATGTTTTTATGATTCTGCTAATCTCACTCAGCAACAGGAACTTAAATTTTGAAAAAGAAAAATGTTTAAAAATAAATTAAAATATATTTTTAAAAGGTGAAAATTTGACTTAAAGTTAATTATAATAGTGGATAACATTTATATAATACTTTCAGATGTGCAAAATGCTTTCCATAAATTACGTCACTTGATTCTCACAACAAGGCCAGTGTAGGTGCTATTTACATTATTTAGATGTGAAAACAGACTTAGAGAGATCAAAGGATTTGCCTAGAGTCAAACATCTAGTAATTGTCTAAGGCAGGATTTTTATTCAGATCTTTCCTCTAAGTATCATGGTCTTTCAAAAGTAATACCCCCAAAATTGAATGAACAAACCAAAAAAGATGTTTAAATTTTTTGAACTTGGAACTAGATCATTGAAAATATTTGTATAACCTTTCCATCTTGTTAAAGCTGCCAGAATGTTATCTCTTATTACAAAACATTGACATCATTCAATAAACATTTATTAAGGGTCCACTATATGTGTTACATTGTGTTATGTATTGCAGATATAAAGAAAAACAGCACACAATTCCTATGAGAGAAGTTCAAAATCTAATTGTAGTGACAACCAGCAAACAGATATATACAAGCTAAATTTAAATAAAAACATATATATATATATATATATATATATATATATACAAGATAAATAGGAAATATTCAATAGTGCTAAGGTACTAAAATTAAGGAGGTTTAAAAAGACTTCCTGGAAAAGGTAGGATTTTAGTTGTAATTTAAAGATTCCTATTACATTATAATGAGGGAAGACACTGAATTCTAAATGTTTTGTAGGGGACATAGACTAGCATTGTTTTTCCTATGGCTTACAACTTTTTCAATTCACTTGAGGGCTTATCCATACTTCATAAAGTGATCACTGTGAATGTGCTTATGTTTATTCTTTCTTTACCACCTTTGTAGTGAATCCTTTTTGCAATATTCAAGGACTATTGCTTTCCAAAACAAAAATCCCATAAACTGTTCTATAATGGCTCCCCTATAGTATATAAAATAATAAGTATTACTCTGACAGCTTTTTACGATAAACTGAGTCCTTTTTAGATGTCTCTTTCATTTTGCACTGAGTCTTTGGACAATTCACCAAAATTCACTGCCTCTGTCACTTCATATACTTTCCTCAAATAGCAGCTTGGTTTTAGGACTCAATAACTGTACCAGAATATTTACTTCCATAACCAACATAACCCCTTGCAAAGTATTGGAGGAGAAAATTACCTGGCAAGAAACATGAAAAATAATAATAGGAAATATAGCATGTGACCTAAGGAGAATTACATATTGAATGTAAAAATACATTCTCCAACAAGATGTGTAGTTCAATCATAGGCAGAGAAGAATAACGGGTGTTGTGGTTATGATTGGTACTATCTATCCTGGTCTTTTATCTGTCAGCAAATGGCTGACTAGTTGAATAATTGGAAAATGTGTATGTTGGCCTAAGTCAGAAAGTTTTATTTTATGGGAAGTTGGGCCTGTTTATTTTTAACTTGCATTTTTTTAACAGAAAGAAAGAAGAGAAATAGGAGGATTGATTATTGATTCTCTAAAATTACATATATAAATGAATTTTCCATGTGAGATGTTGTAGAAAAATAAACACGAAGCAGATAATTTGAAAACTGCATGATTTTTCTTCTGGTTTGATGAAAATAATCATGTGGCTAATGGTGTTTTAAACATCTTTATATTGGCATATGTGCTTTTATTTTATTTTTACAAATGTGCTTCAATGTGACGTGATGATTTTTCAGATAATTACTTATTATTGATGAGCAACATAATTATTCTTCTAGCAAACACATGTATAATTTAGCCTACTTATGCTCACACAGCTGCTACTATTGCACTACTATGCATGCTTTTTATTGCTATTTTAATATTTCTTTGTCTTTTTCATAGATAGGGATATCCATTATATCCTGCTTTTCATTTTCCTCATTTTTTTCTGATGTAATGTTCCACTGCTTCACATAATGAAAAGATTGTCCAGTTATATATTGTAATAATGACTTTCTTAAAACCACACTGTGAAAGAAGTAATTTATATGCTCTATAGTTATTTAACTTTCAAAATATGATGTTCAGATGGTCATTAAACTTAATATAATAGAAGATAATCTTAATTTATACCTTTTTATTTGAGTCAATTTTATATTTTCCAATATAGAAATAAAAATAAATAGAAATAAATATAACATGCCATGACATGACAAGACAAGGCATGACAATATCAGATAACATGTGATGATCATAACACTTCAATAAGGCATGGCATGACATGTCATTATATAATATAATTTTTCCTGGGGGAAAAAAGTAATTAGATCCATAAGATATCTTTGAATGTAATTGTGGTATTTCTTTCTATGTAAATGTTGTACTACTACAATTACCTTTTAGAATCATTAATAGAACCTTATGGGAAAATAAATGAACAAACCCCCAATTCTGTTAAAATCATGGTACTGAAATAATGTACCTACATACTCTAAGATAAATAATTAAGAAATATATTTTTGGGAAGGTCTTAGTGGCAAGAAGCTTCTTTGTTTTATATTACTCAATAAACATGATGTTAACTGTACATGATCAAACTTTTCACATCGTTATGCTCTTCACTTTTGGAAAACACAATATTTATAAAGCATAGGCAAAATGTAACAAAAAAAATGTTTCAAATTATCTCTCATTCCAAGACGTAAATGTTTGATCATTTACAGATATTTTTGGAATTAAGAGCCTGAATCAATTCAATACTATTGAGGTATTATTAATATCTCATATTAATAATGTGAAATACAATTTTGAGATGATTTAATCTAGAGGGAAATTATTATCTAACTAATACAAAGGCATTTAAATTTATTGCAAGATATTTTACTGGAGATCTGATAATTTACCTACCTGGGGCTGCATTGCTTTGAATAATTATAGGGCTGGGGTTGAATCTGTGACTTCAGTAATATGAGGAATTCTCTCAACTCCCACTAACAATTCATGTTGATTCTATAGAGTATTTCCTACATTTATTTTTAGCAGAAAACACAGCGAAGGTAAAACCTTTTCTACCAATGTCTATTTTATTATTTTCCTTAAAAAGTACTACCCCTACCCCTCTGTTTATGTGAATTATTTGAATCATTTTCTGAATCTGAATAATTAACACTTAGGTCAGAAGATGAATAGAATTAAACTTTGCATAAAAGGAAAGATATTTATAATCCCTATCCATCCAGTTCAGTTGATATAATCAGAGGATATAATTACAAATGATTAAATATTAATGTTTACAAAAGGTATTGACCTCATCATCTGTGATTATATCAATGATTTTACTACCTCAACTGAATTGGAGGAGCAGCAGGCAAATTCCCCTACTTTGCATTTAAATATATGAAATAAAGATACTACTCACTTAATCATATGTTACATAATATAGGTGGTGTTAAACAACCAACTAATGTATAAACCAAAACTTAAATTAAATTTACTCATCTTTCATGTTCCTGATAAAAAATTAACAAAGAATGATTTTCACAAATGTTAATTGTCAAAGTTTATATTTCTGTACTTTAAGGATTCATATTTTCATCATCCACTCTAGATCACAGTGTCCCTAGAGATCAAAACTTTTCTAGCCCTAAATAGAGAATAGAATAGAAATAGGGATCGGTCCTCTGATTTCACTGGCATAGAGAATATGGAGAAGAAGAAATTCCCTCTACTACTAGGATTTATGGTTGTAGAGATATATAGAAGACAAGTGACTTATCAAAAGTCAAACAGCAAAAAGATATCAGAATCAGAAACTGATTCAGAAAACAAACTTAGCTTCCCCTTCCTGACCTTTTGTCCAGCATGACAGGATGATTCTTATATTTTCAAAACTTGATTGTTAGAATATCTGTAGTCAGGGATGCCTAGGTGGCACAGTGTATAGAGTACCAGCCCTGGAGTCAGGAGTACCTGAGTTCAAATCCAGACTCTGACACTTAATGATTACCTAGCTGTATGGCCTTGGGCAAGCTAATTAACTTCATTGCCTTGCAAAAACTAAAAAAAAAATCTGTACTTAACTGAAAATTATATAATTAGACCTTATATTCAAATTATATGAGAAACAAAACCATATAGTACAGCAGTATGATTTACATTTGAGATTATTATTTTATTGTCCAGGGAAATCTAGTCCCCAGTTCACAAGACTATTCTTCCAGAAATCTATTATGTTCAATGAATTCTATTTATATTTAACAAAATCATAGTTAATGACAAAGGCATAATACCAATATCAGTATCTTCTTAATTCAGGTTCCTTGTTAGGCACAATGAGACACCCAAAAAACATTGGATATTTAACCCAAAATTTGCACTGGTCTAATATAGCAAGGATATAAATGACACTTCCCTTCTGAGAGTGCTACCTAATAAACCACAGTAATGCTGATGGTTTCAGAAATCTATCAAATTCTTCCAATCATTTAATTTAACAATAAAAGTAACCAATAATATTAATGTGAAACAAATTATTGAAATCAATTGAATATTAAGAACCTATATGCTATTCATTTTGCTAGATTATATAAAAGTTGCTGAAAATGAATGCTTAATTATTTTTTTAAGTAGAGTTCTATTGGAGCCATTAAAAAAAAAACCTGTTACCCTACAAATTTCTAGGGAGGAATTCATTAACTCTAGAGAAGGGGATCATTTTATCCTGCTTTTATGGGATGAAGGTTGTACACCACAAAAAGTATGAGTAGAAGAATATTTCAATTAGAGATCCTTTGAGGATCAGAAAATAAGACTTTCCTGAAGAGGAAAAGGAGTTCGTGTTCCTTAAGGTAGCCAGCATCATCTTTCATAGCTGGTAGACTATTCTGCAGCATTCCGATTGGAGAAAGGTTCAGAGTTATAGTCTGCCCCTGTCCACTTCCACCTCTCCACAAACCCACAACCTAAACCATAGCATGAGGTAATTTACTTTCACTTTTTTCACTCCTGCTTTCCACCTGTCTTGACAGAACTGAAAAGAAGCCAATTATGTCATATTTTGCTATCCAAAAATGAGAATGGAATTTTAAAAGCCTAATTCTCTTTTTATAAATTAATTTGTAAGGGGTAGCCAGGTGGTAGAGTGGATAGAGAATCGGCCCTGGGGTCAAGAGGACCTGAGTTCAAATCCGTCCTCTGATGCTTAATAATTACCTAGCTGTGT
Source organism: Macrotis lagotis (assembly GCF_037893015.1). NCBI lineage: Eukaryota > Metazoa > Chordata > Mammalia > Peramelemorphia > Peramelidae > Macrotis > Macrotis lagotis. Next base: position 113,456,678 of record NC_133663.1, on the reverse strand, counting down.
AACTTTGGGCAGGTCACTTAACCCTATTGCCTTAAATAAATAAAATTAAAATAAATAAAATAAATTAATTTGTTTACATTATATCTTGACAGGCTGTGAATTGATACCAGAGTGCATGAAGGGATAGTTTTGATGAATTTTATATTTCATGAACTAACTTGTAAGATTAAGATATTCCTCCAAAATTAGTTGTATGAAATAGTTCTCTTTTGAACTGAAACTCATATTTTAACTAAAGTTGATTTAAAATTCACTTGGAAAAATTAGTTATTCAAGCATATTGCCACTGAGTGCAAGTTCCAGAGGTTAAAAACTCTGCTGGATAAAGCATAAGTGAGAAGAGAATAGATCATCTGCCTTGATGGTAATACATAATGACACATATATCGGTTATCTCCCAATGATTGTGATCCTTTCAAAAAAGCTGAGTCAAGCAAAATAAATCAACATATTGAATATTCCTAACAAAGCACACCTCATTTCCTACCTTCTAGTCTATACTTTTCTTCTGAGATCTGGGAGAGATTTCACTGATAGTACTCTAAATTTATATGTTGTCTTTACACTCATCAGAAGTGAGATGTCTTTCAATGTCCACATTGTGAAAACACATGATATAAATTTTCATCATCCTATTTAATCAACTCTATTTTAATTTATATAATTTCTCAATTTTCTCTGAACTCATATTCTCATTATTATGGCACAATAAAATTATAATATGGCAATAACTTTTACTATTACTTATGTACCATATTCTGACTAAATATCCTCAGTCCCTTAACCAATGCTTATATGGAATAATTTTGAATCCCCTCAACTATCTAGATGCTCTCCTCTGATTATGCTCAAGTTGGCCCAATGTTGTTTATAAATGTGTATGAATAATTAAACTCACTATTCCAAATAAGTGCTAGCCACACTGATGATAGAGGATGGAATTATTATCTCCCACATTCTATAATGTACCAAGGAATTTCATTAGCTGTTTTGACTTCTATGACATATTACTTACTAATGTCAGAAATAAATGATGAACAATCACCAAACCTTGCCCCTAGCCTGAACTTGTGTAGCAGTACTGTCAACTACTTAATTTGTTTCATCTTGTGGATGAATAAGACAAGACCTTTTGTCAAATGTCCAAATCATGTGGTCCTACAATATGCCCTATATTTTATTCTACTAAAGAAAATACCATATTAGAAAAATGAAGTGAGAACAACGAAGATTACACTTAAGCTATTAATGTCTGTGATTGCTTTGTGCAGAAAAGCTGCCAAGTTCCATGGCTATTTGAGCTAAGAACGCCTTTGCTAAATGATTGAGCAATAATATATTACCAAGATTCTTTTCTTCTTATGATGAGTTCATCATACATTTTCTAGCACAATTTACATGTCAAAATTTTGGCAATCCACATAAGAAAAACTGGTCCATTCATTCTAAGTCCTGGAATAGTTTTGCATTAAGTCACACAGTAACTGGAATTGCCTGCTAGGCTCATAATATTCTGATTTCTCTATGCATTTAGTTGGTAGCCTTTGACAAGTATATGGCACTAAACTCTTCAATACAGATTTTCTATTAAAACGGAAAACTTGTGCTGTCCAAATATGCCATATTTTATATTTAGTGCTGATATAGTTTTTGTGTTTGTGTTTTTATATGAGTATTAGTAGCTTTAAATATTGCTCATATTTGCTCTTTGCATTAATGAACTGGTCCTTTATTGCATTTGTAAATTACAATGGAAATGGAAAGTAGGAGAACTTTTTATTTGCAGCTAGCTACTGTGCTGAGAAGCATTTAGGAAAATATAGTGCAACATTAAAAGTAGTAGACATCAGTTATAAATCCAACCATTAGTAGACACAAAGCTGCTCCTGCAGTAATGGCTAACCAACTTATTTCAACAAATACTCCCTTTAGAATTTCTTTTAATATTGTTTTGTAAACTAATCTCTGGTTACATAAGGGTGAAGTTAATTAAGCAAGCACTTCTTTGTAAAGAGAGCATGCAAAAGGCAATAAAATGTTTCCTACAGTGCTGATTAAGACTGAGAGTACTTTTCTTAATATACTTTCTTTTAGGAAAGACAAAGCGTTCATATAGTCAAACCTTCTCTCCTACTCCACCCCCTTCCCTGGAATTTTCCCATGTATTTGCACCTCATTTCAACTGGCCATGGCCAATGGACTAACCTATTAATCTGTGTGGTGGTTATGTTCTTTTTTTCACCTGGATTCAGAGTTTCCTATTTTCTCTTTGAAATCCTCCAAGATTTTTAATTAGGTTGTATTCAGTATTTAGGCAAACAGGTGGGTAAATACAAATTTCCCAAAATAACCCAGTACAATAATTCCTTGAAGAAAAATTTCTTGATAATATAAGAAATGTAATTCAAAACCATTAAGGTTGCTTGAAATGCTGAAATGTGTAATATATCTTTCTCTATGTGAAAATGATTTTACTTTATAAGATTTCTCAAATATGAAAACAGATGTTATCAGCACCTATGTAACATAATTTCTCTGATTGTTTAATTCAGGAAAACTAACCTTTACATAGATTGTCAGGTATTATATGACTGACCTCTTAAAAAAATAAGAACAACATGATGAAGACTATTGCCATAAGTTCAAGGGAGGTAAAATGTTTTATGAAAAGCAAAAGTATTAGGTATTGTATATTCATTTCATATGTAGAGCTTATTGAAACTTTAAATGCAATAGATAAATTGATTCCATTTGGTTTGTCATGGGTGATTCAGTTTATTGAAAACAAATGAATAGAAAGTAACTGTGAATTTGAAGGAAATATTAATTATGGAAGGGTTTAGAGAAATGCATTCAAATACCTGAAACTTCCTCCTAGAGAAAAAAAAAGAAAAACAAAACCAGCTCACTGTGTGAAGTCTTTATCATCATTATCATGCTATTAAATTCCATATGGTTGATTGCATCCTCTCATTTAACTTTAGCTTTTGCCTGTACTGATTAGGTTTTCTTTCTGCATAAAAATATTCCCATGTCTTCTTCATCCTCCAAAAAATTCTCATAATTCATCCATCACTTTTAGGCAGTTGTCCCTTATCTCTTCACCTTTTTGGGACTAAATTTCTTGAAAGGCTTTCTACCTTGTGTCACCCCTTCCTTTTCCATCACTGTCATTTACTTCTCTTCAGTTTATTTTCTGATCTCATCATTCATCTGAAACTACCTGTCAAAATTCCTTACAATCTCTTAATTGCCAATTCTAGTGACTTTTACTTAAGTTTCACTCTTCTTGACTTATCTGTAGTCTTTGACAGTGTTACTCAATCTCTTCTTGGTACTCTCTTCTCTATCTCTCTTCATTTGCCTTTGCTAAATCTTCATCCAGGTTATACTCATTAACTACTAGTTCCCATAGTATTTTCTCATAGGTCTTTTCATCTGTTGTTCAGTCAATCCAGTTGTATCCAACCCTTCATGAACTCATTTGGGTTATTTATTAGCAAATGTACTGAATTGGATTATCATTTCCTTCTCCAGCTCATTTTTTTTTTTACTTTTTTGTAAGGTATTGGAGTTAAGTGACTTGCCGAAGGCCACACCGCTAGGTAATTGTTAAGCGTCTGAGGTCAAGTTTGAACTCAGGTCCTTCTGACTCCAGAGCCAGTGCTCTATCCACTGGGCCACCTACCTTCCCCTCTCCAGCTCATTTTACATATGAAAAAACTGAAACAAAGAGGGTTAAGTGACTTGCTTAGGGTTATATAGTTAATAAGTATTTCCACTCTCACATTTTCAGTTACCTTTCAGACATTTCAAACTTAATTTACTATAGATTTCTAAGACTCAGCAAGTCTCAAATGAACTCATTAATTTCATCCCCCCAAACAATTCTCTCTTTCTAACTTCTGTATTACTATTAATCATAATACCATCCTTCTAAATCTCTAGCCTTGCAACCTAAGTAGGATCACTATGTCTTTATTCTGTTTCACCACCTTTATCTAATCTCTAAGCAAGGTCTGGTGATTTTACCTCAAGAAAATCTTTGAAATATTATTCTCCTTTTATTTCCTATGACAATTCTTTGGTCATTGTGCAGGTGCTCCTGACTTCAGTACTGGATGATGGCAATGGATTGCTGTTGATCTGCTTTCTTTAAGACTCTCCCTACTCTAACCCATCCTCCATTCAGGTATCAAAGTAACAAAGTAATCTTCCTAAAATTCAGGTATAATTAATCATCCCGCCAACCCACTACTCAATAAATTCTAGTGTCTCTGCAATACCTCCAGGATCAAATAGAAAATCTCTATTAGGTATCCAAAGACTCTCATTATCTGCCATCTCCATCTCTCTTTCCCACACATAAAAGTGAATATTTAAGGGGTTGTATTTTTAAGACAGGTATCAAAATCTAGCCAATATTGTGTCTTCCTAGGCTTTGAAATTTTGATAATTTGGTAATTTGGTAAATTTTTCAACCTAAAGTTATATGATACATAGTTTAAATTGAAAATTCTTTCCTTCTTGCTACCAGCAGAGGTACTTTTGGTTCCATTTTTTGAACCTAAGCTATTGTATAAACTCCATGTAGTGATAAATCAATATCAGATGCAAGTGACAGTATCAATTTTTTTAGCTGAAACATAAATATTTATATATATATATATACAATATGTATAAATATATAAATATATATTAACAGCTAGTAACATCTCTTTGGTGTCACTTTCTTCAAAAATTAATTTTGTTTTTTAACTTGTCTATTATGTATTTTGAGAATAACTGTCAATTTTCTTCCTCCTTTTTTGAAAAGAAATTATCACTCTTTCTATAATTGCTTTGGTGTGCTATACCCTTTATTACTTTGTTTTGTTTGCAAAATTTTGTAAGTTCATTAATTTTGGAGGGGGAGAATACTTTCATTTTAATTCATCAAACACTTTATTATTCCAAAAATGAGACAGGTATTATAGAGATATAAATTTCCCAATCCAGTCTTCCCATTGATATTTTATTTCATAATGCTGATGAAATTTTTCATATGTACATCAGAACTTCCTTTTTTATAACTTTTGTGTATGGTCATATATGTATATTTACACACATAAGCATATATATATGAAAATGTACATATGTATGTATCTATCATGTCTGTCTGTCTATCTATCTTTCCTTCTATCTATATCTGGCATAGAGGAGACTAATAAATGTATCAGAATTATCTTCATGCATTTGTTCTGTTTAATCCCCGAATTCTAGGTCAGTCTTTCTCTATTCTTCCTTTGCATTCAGTGAATTTTACACTTATTAAATCCAAATGACGTTTTTATGAGTGGAGAAAGTTTATATGACACTAAATTAAAAAAAATTGTTTAAATTCGTTTTGGGGGGGTGGATCCATAAAACATTGTGCTATTCACATAAATACAGTGGGGTTTTTTTTGATATGATGTTTTCATGTGACTCCCTCTTTTACTCTGAAGTCATATTCATAGGGATAAATATATCATATCAAGTCTAGTATGTCTCTCAGAAAGAGCTGCATTACATATTGATTTAGAAATATTACAATTATTATAACTGTTATATCATAATTATGACTATTATAATAGTCAAAGAAACTGTATTTGAAACAGCATAGTAAATCTAAGATGAGACTATTCAATGGGACAATGTTGGTTTTAAGCCTTCCAATTATTTTTAACAGTTTCAAACTCATGAGGATGGTGATTTTATTTTGCTAACTTCATTTTATTAAAATTCAAGTGATGACATATAGATTCATAAACCCTACAAATCAAAAGTAGAATGGAATTATAGAAGAGCATGCATATACTCAAGTTCATTAATTAGAATATTACACATTTATGAACCACCTGGTTAAATTATTTCAATTGAGAGGAATATTCATAGACCAATATTACAGTTACTGAAAGTGTGGATATGAACCATGATTTTGAAAAGAAACACAGATTCTTATTCATGTAAGAATTATTCATTAAAATGCTTGTTATGTGCATAGCAGTGGAAAGGTAAGGTGTTGGGAGATACAAAAGAGCATTATTTACACATTTTTCTTGTCAAGGGGCATTTTTTTTTGTTTTTTGCAAGGCAATGGGGTTAAATGACTCAACCAAGGTCACACAACTAGGTAATCATTCAGTGTCTGAGGCTGGATTTAAGTTCAAGTCTTCTTGATGCCAGGGCTGGTGCTTTATCCTCTGTGCCACCGAATTGCCCAAGTAAAAATTTCTTTAAGGTATGGAAATCATAAAGGTAATAAGACATAGATTACTGAAGATGTATTATTGTTATTGTTGTTGTTTTGTTTACAGTTTCACTGTTTTAGAAAGCTCATGATGAAAAAACTCTCCATTACTCTTCCACAAGTTCTGTAAATGTATATTGGCTACCATTACCAATTTATAATCTTACTGAGTTCAATTGACTTTACAAGGACACAGTCATCATGTTTAGAAGGGAGAGCTTGAACTCAGATTTTCCTGATTCCGAAGTTGTCACTCTATTTACCATATAAACTTTTAAGTACTGAGCTATTTATCATCCACATCATTGATAGTTATTATTTACACAGTAGTCCATTAAGGTTTACAAAACATTTTCATTCATTATTTTATCTTTACAATAATCTTTTGAGTTGCTATTGAGTTGAATTATTGTTACAATGGTCTTTCAAATACAGTTTCTTTACCAAAATACTAATAAGTTATAATAATTACGATAGTTCACAAATAATATATAACTCTTTCTGAATGACTGACTGAACTTTATATATTTATTCCTATGAGTAAAAATGAGTACTGAGACTGTGAGAGGTTAAATCATCTGCCCAATCACACAGTAAGTACCTATGGTAGGATTGGAGCTCAAGTTTCTTGATTCAAAGTTCAATAATCAATTCACTATGCTGCCTAGATTATCAGAATTGTGAGCACCGAAAGTATAATTGTATTGAAGGTGGTGCAGTGGGTAGAGCATTAGCCTTAGAGTCAGGAGGACACATGTGACTTTGGGCAAGTCACTTCCCCCCTGAATGTCTCACATCCAGGGATGTCTCCAGTTGCCCTGATTCATATCAGGCCACTGGACCCAGATGGCCCTAGAGGAGAAAGTGAGGCTGGTGACTTAGCATGGCACCCCCTCACTCTAATCCAATGCACGTGCTTGTCACATTAGCTCCCTGATGTGTGGTCTTCAAAAATAAAGAACAAATGTTCTATTAAAAAAAGAGAGAGAAGAAAGTTTTGTGTGTGTATGTGGATGTGCATGTATGTATTTGTATGTGAGAGAGACAGAAAGACACAGAAAGAATGAGAGAGAGAAATACAGAGTCAGAGACAGAAGGAGGGTATGAAGAAAGAAGAAAAAGAAGATAAAGTGAAGAAGCATCATCTATGCAATGTCTGTGCTTATCTTCTTTTCATGAAACAACTCCTCCTAAACCATTTTATAAATTTCCTGATATAGCAAGAAATTATCTACCTCATATGCATGCTCTCTCCAAGTTGTTCTGAAAGCTGATTTCCACCTGTGCTTAAAGTGAATGAATGTGAAGAATTTTCTTTTATATTATTACCATGACTGTTTATAGCAATGCTTGTTGGCTAAGTTTATAAAAATAAACAGTTTCCACCAATATGAATTTATAGTCATGATTTAATACTTTCAAGTTAGTAAGTTTTTAAAAATTGTAACTTTTGATTTCAGTCTCAGTTCCAAAGTGGTTCTAAATTCATGATCATGGTCTTACCTTTAGTAAATTCTCCTGTTCTGAAAGTGAAGAAAAAATAAAACAAAAAAAATTTCATATATATATATATATATATATATATATATATATATATATATATATATATTACATAAACCTGTGTAAAACACAGAACTGGAAAACCTTGATGACTCATCATTTCCCTGATTAAAATTAAAATACTCTGTTTGCATTTCAAACCCTTCACAACCTTATTAACATTACTTGAACAAGTCATTCCATCTTCTGACACTATGCCTTTCCACTGGAGTCCTCAAACTCTATATTGCTCCAAGAACATGTAGTATGAATAGTGACCATGCCCAAACAAATAACTCTGGCAAATGGGCTAACCCAAGTTGAGGATAATTGAGGTGTCAAACCTGTGTAAAAATTTCCCTTAAGAAATGGGCTGATGAGAACAATTTGTTCCAATGAAACCTGTTGAATATGTATGTTTAGACTGTAAAGGATGTCTAACATCTGACCGGCACTGTGCCTCCCATTGCCTTCATTATTTTCACGTCCTATCAATCTCTTCATACAATAATACAGTATTAAATACCAAAATTTACAGCAAGGCTGCATCCACAAAATTTTATTATTTTTAGATCACTGAAATTTCCCAGGATACCTTGGGATTTACTTGGATAGATTTCTTTCTTAAAGACCACTCCTCAAATCCAAGTTATTCTGTCTCTTATTGATTGGATGATAATACATCCCAGGCCAAACTCCACTTGGTCTTTGTTTAGGCTCCGATAGAGTGAATGTAAATGGTAATTATTTCTGTTTTGTCCAAAAACCCTATCAGGTTGACTTTTTTTTTGACAAGGCAAAAAAGTCCATTCTTTGCCTTATCTATTCCCTAGCACTGAATGGGGATTGCTTCAGACAAACTGAGACTTGAGAATAACCTTACCTTAAAAAGGTTAAAGTCTGCCACTGAAACTAGGGACATCTCCAGTCATCCTAATCCATACCTGAACACTTGCTCCAGATGGTCTGGAGGAGAAAGTAAGATTGTGACTGCACAGCCCTCCCTTACTTAAATCCAATTCCCTTACATGTTATAGACTCACCCCCCAGCCCCCTGCCAATATCATGGTCTTTTTTTTGAGAACTAAGGACAAATACCAACATTGTATATAGGAAAATGATAAACAGTATTGGTGAAGAGAAGGACATGAGATCCACAATTCTTCTATTATAATTGATTACTACTGTTGTTTCCAACTCCATTCCTCCCAACTACTGACTGCCATGTCTGGTAGACTGAACCCATTTTAGCATTAAAGTCAATCAGAATTATAAAGTTGTCCTTTTTTGTCACAGTAATGAAAAAGGTATCTAAATTTTCAAAAAACTTTTCTTTGACCTCATCCGGATTTGCCAGCAAAAGTACTAATAATGGTGGCTTTACAGTAAAGTACCAAACCACCATCATCAGTATGCTCCCAACATGATGAATCTTGATGAAGTTAAAGAAAATTTTCGGGCAAGTGACAATTGCATTGTTATGAACCTGTATTTCATTCCTTTTGGAAAGCTTAAAAGCCAACAAGATTAGTTTTCTTTGCAAAACCTACTCCAACTTCATGGTGCTCTCCTTCATAGTGATCCTTCCAAACATGTGTATCCATTTTGAAGTTTAGTAAGCTGACCTTCATTTGTCAATCTTGTTTCATTTAGGGTTGCTATTGAGATAGTTGCTGAGTTCTCTTGCAAAAAGAAGAATTGGTCTTTGGGTCTTTGTGTTGTCTATATGTCTGTCTGCATTCTATGTGCTGAGGGTGAATGGAATCATCTTTGCAAAAGCTTTTATACTTTTCTTGTGTATTTTGACTGCAGAAAGAGAAATTTGCACAAAAATCAGACCACAGTTGAATAAACAGACAATTTTTAGGCACCTTGTCTTGCACATTCTTTAAGCCCCTCCATAAAGACTGTTAGGGCAGATGGATGCAGCAGTGGATATGACACTGAGCTTGGAGTCAGGAGGACAGAAGTTCAAACCCAAACTCAAATACTAACTGTGTGATCTTGGACAAGTCATTTAACCCTAACTGCCTCTCATCCAGGGCCATTTCCAGTCATCCTGATTCATATGTGGCCACTAGACCCAAATGGTTCTGGAAAAGAAAGTGAATTTGGTGACTTAGTACAGCACTCCTTCACTCCAATTCTTGGACTCGTCATGGCATCATGTTCCCTGATATTATGGTCTTCTTTGGGAATGATGGACAATCATCATCATTTATATGTGATAAAGAAAATAATATATATATATATATATATATATATATATATATATAATATATATATATATATGAATAGAGGCATATATATAATATATGTATGTGTGTTCACATCCATATATTCATATACATATATATATTTTCATGTTTGAAAAAGTTTGCCTCATTTAGACCAAATACTGAGTAAATGCCTTGCTTTTGCATAAGCTATGAGAATGTAGTCTATTTAATACCACATATGTAATGCTTGATAATGAAGTTGAGGATGAAATGAATCCACAAATAAGGTGAAATTACCAGAAGGATATTACTATACTACGTATAACATTCCTTTTCTTTTACTAGGACACCATGCAATTAGCTTCCTTCTACCTGGCTGAGAAAATCAAGCTTAATATGTATTAAAAGGATACAATTAGTGGACAGAGCCTGCAGCAATTTTCAGGTAAGTAGCAAAAGTCTATAGGGATTAAGACAGAACTAAAGTACTAGCAGTAAGTTCTAGACATTCACTGGGAGAGCCTAGCAAGAAAAACAAGAGCATAAACAATATCCCAAAGGGGTGCAGAAACTATACCAGTCTGAGGGTCACTAAAGAGTTTACTTAATTGCAGCTCAATAAATAGATATAGGACCCAGTATGCAGGCAATCTTCTAATGAGGGTATATAGAGAAAAAAAATGAGCTTTTACTAAGAATTTAACAGAATTTATTGACTCAACAGCCTGAGGGTGTTTTTCTTTATGTGCATATCCAATGTGGTTGGTGAAAGATAAAATGACTGAGAAAACAAAAGTTGAAGCTACACCCTGCCTTTCTGGTCTCTTGATCTACATAAAATTGGGTATGAACTTCAGTCACTGACTCACTAGTGAAACTGAATTGGAAGGGTAGAATTTGAAATGGTCATAGGATAATAGATTTATTTCATAGGATCATCCATTTACTTTGTCTAATTAAAAGGAAAATGTGCTATAATTTATACATAAATCATACTCTCATTTGTTCTCCTAGTACTTCCTTTGTTCATCATCATAAAATAGAAAAAAATATATTTGGCAACAGAGATGCTGGATTCAAACTTATGTTCTGCCTCATACTCTAAGTGTTCTTGGACAAATCACTTAACTTTCTTAAGTCTCCATTTCTTTGCATGGAAAATATATTAAGAGTAGATGACAACCCAATTTAGCTTTAGATCCATGATCCAATGACCTTATCTAAAATTCCAAGTACATGAACTTTCCAAATAATTGAAATTTATCAGTCTTACTACCATCAATTTTTAATTCATTATTTTAATGGCAATATTTCTAAAAATGTAATGCCTGATTTTCTGTAGACTGATCCTGTTCATGGAGATTCTAACTCTGAATTTATTATCACTTAACACAACATAATATTGTAGATTACAGCATTCTATAAAAGCTTGAAAGGGAATTTGAGACCAACAAATGAAGTAAAAAGCTCTATAAAACTTCACTATCTATGATGTGGCTCATTCATTTAATCAAGTCCAGCTCTTTATGACCCCATGTGAATGTTTTGTGACCACAATGTTGTAGCAGTTTGCCATTTTTCCTTCTCTAGTAAATTAAGGTCAACAGAGGTAAATGACTTGCACAGGTCTACACAGTAGATGTATGCATTGGAAATTGAATGCATGTATTCCTGACTCCCAACCCAGTAATCTATTCACTAGCTACCTCAATCTATAGGGAATCAGTATCCATTCAATCTATAGAGAATCAGTATGTTTTCCAAACCATGCTACAGAATATTTACTACACCTATGCTAAGCTAACATCCCTCATTTAAAGGTCATTTCACAGTGATAATCAAAATATAATTGAATAAATTTATCTTTATGCCTGCATTTTTCAAAAAAATCTTGTAGATGTTTAATGTATGCTATCTATAAATGAAAGAAATTTGCTGGAGTGAGAGAAAATTGAACACTTTATTCAGGAATCCTACAGGATACCTCCTAGCATGAGGTACAAGGTGGGGTAATAACATCAGGTCTTTAGAAATTCTTTCCCCTCCCATCTGGATTTTCAAAGGTGCTCAGAATTTAAGGTACAATTTAAGAAGTTCACCCATCCCAAGACATATGCCTAATATGATTCCTCCCCCACATAAAATGAGGTATGTTATATTCAATTACCAGTTTGTGCAAACTTAGTTGCATTAAGTCAAGATGTCTAGGTCATTCTTTACCTGTTAAGGTAAAGGTAAGGTAATCTTGGGTTTGTTATCTTTGATTTGGATTAGGAGAACTCTCTCAGTTTTTTGATTGGCTAGGGCCATTACCTCTTTGTAATGGATTTCAAAGGGACACCCCTCCAATCTGTGAAGGCCAACAATGCCCTGCATTCCTCACAATGGACAATGTAAATAGATATAGGACACAGTATGCACACAATCTTTTGATGAGGATATATAGAGAAAAAAATAAGCTTTTACTAAGAAAGTAACAGAATTTATTGACTCAAAAGTAGTATCAGATTGGACTAGGTTGATATATTTATCGGTATAGGTAAATCTTGGTAGGGAAATTCCCTGTACCATGCAGATTGTGAATTAGTCACTCACTTATATTCTTTTTTTTTTTTGGTGGGGGAGTTTGCAAGGCAATGGGGTTAAGTGACATGCTGAAAAGGTCAAACAACTAAGTAAGTATTGAGTATCCAAGGTTGGATTTGAAGTCAGGTCCTCCTGACTCCAGTACTGGCACTTTATCCACTGAGCCCCCTAGAAGCCCTAGACATTTATATGTTTAAGAGAAAATGTCCAATTACTTTGCTTAAGGTTTCAGTCAGTACATGCTAGAGGCATAATATGAACACAAATATTTTTTAATCTATGGTCAGTTTTTTATTCTCCATACCATAATAACAATTAGACTGAGATATGCTAGGGCATGATTTATTATATAGACTTGATTTTAATATTTAATTTAATTTATAAAAAAATCATAAAATTCATAGAAATAAAATTTATATTTTAAGCATCCTGTCATTCATAAATAAAATGAAATAACTGCCTTAATTTTTTTCAATTTGCATGAGGAATCCATTGTATATTAATAATCAAGTTTTTGAATATTTATGGCTCGAAGAGGAATGCATAAGTATTTGCATTGGTAAACAGAGTGTTCTTATTGTGGGTTCTTATTGTGCCTGTCTCAAATGGATTCATAAGGTGATCCTAAATTGTTATTTTATAATTCTTTATAATGTTCAAAGTACTTTTAATAGAATAATGTCATGATGTAAAGTTTTGGTTATTTCTTTATGAAGAAATTAGTGCTTAGAGGTAGAAAATCACATTTCTATTCTCACAGCAAGTGGATTTTAGCTCTGAGGGTCAAACACATATTTCATAACTACATAACCATTTATTTTCCTTTAGATAATTTTGCTTCACAAGCGTTGGATTCTTCTGTCAATGTGGATATAAATTTTGGACTAGTGAAAATAGTTAATTAAATATTCAACATCAGCATTTGAACATTGTAGTAAAACACAATTATGGTAAAATTATTGTTTATTCAAACATTGTACACTTATCAAAAATGAGAAGTATGGATGTTTTACTATGATTACTGTTAGAGCAAAACTTTATAGTAGTTTATTTATATTTATTAAGAGCTATATCTTTTTACAATAACTGTCTTGTTATAACTCTAAAGTTTTCCCAAAACTTTTTGTACATTATTACATTTTAATCTCAAAAGAGTTTTGAAGGTAGCAACATAGGCATTTTTCTCCCTGTTTTGAAGATGTAGAAATTAAAAAAGATTAGCTTTACTTATATAGCCAGAAAGATAAATCAGAACCTAGGTATGAGTTGAAATCTTGACCTCTATCCACTACCCAACACTTACTAGTGGTAAGGAGACTCTATTTACATAACAGTACTGTAATTTTTGCATTCATTTTTTCCTTTGTTTTCAAATGAACAAACTGTAATTGTTTTCCCAGAGATACATTTTTTCTCCATATACATCCATCATACACTGTAACCAAAAAAAGCAGTGTACATGAAATAAGAGAAAATAAATTAAAAATACATAGCATAGGTAAGGAGGTTGCTCTAGTCTGGAGCACAGCTGAGTTTCCAGTTTGCATTCATTTTTTAACTAAGAAAATGAACTTAGAAAAGGTAGGAGGATTTGGACTAAGTTGTAAAGCTAGTAATTGTCAGAGCCAGAATAAGAACCCTGGTTTCAAGTGGAAGAAGAGGGGGAGAAGAATATGTTTTCCCCGACTATTCAATGTTTATTAAAAATATGATTTCTCTTCCTCAGTAGTAAACAAAAGAATAACTGTTATCATTGTCAGCTAATATGGTGTTACATTTTACTTTGAAAATATATGGTAGTTGCTATACACAACAGAAGAGAACAGAGTAAGTATACTTTCATCTTCCCTGAACATTAAATGAAAATCAATAGGAGCATTTTAAAATATCTTTAGGGATTACACTTTTTTTTTAATTTGGGGCAGGAAAAGATTGCATTGTACCCAATAGACTTTCTTGGTTTTGTATTGTTTTGTTTTTAACTTCATAAAATGAATTTTAATTCTTTCTATGAAACACATAACATATTTACATTTGTTATTCTTTCCAATGTGCCTGTAAATGTAGTGATAGCCATTATTAATATTACTTGTAAGTAGTGCATAACTCAGAAAGGAAATGGATTTTCTTTTCAATTCATTTTCACATCGTCTTCATTCTTCCCGTATGCCCCAAACCTACTTGCAAAAATAAAGTCTCTCAGTCTTCTCTTTCTTTTCCCATCTGTCTAAGATATTTGGTGGGGATGGGGTGGAAATGGAGGAAAATATGAGAAAGTATCTTATTCCTTGAACCTGAAACCAAATAGAGCTGCATTTGAAGAACAGAATGAGCTGAAAATTCAATTTCTTTTCTATATAAAGGAAAGCTATGAGAAAAGCTTAGTACTCCACTCTCTATACCTCCCAGAGGCAAAACAATGAACATAATATAATATTATTTTGCTTTAAGAAAAAAAACATATATATGATAAATACAGATAAAAGTTTCCATGTCCTTGATAAAGTAAGGCAAGAGAAGCAGAATAAACATATAAAAATACTATCCATGTCTTTGATGATTGAATAGCTGTTTATTGTTGTTTTTCATATTAGGTCCTGTAAATGTCTCAGTATTTTTTCTTTGTGAAAGCAACATACAAAATGGCTGAAGTTGTTTAAATTGAAAAGACAATGAGAAAAAAAATTGAAAGTGAATGTGAAAAATTACAAGATCAAGAATGACTATAATGAAAAGATACCACAAAATTCCTTCCTGTTTCATGTAGAGAAGTATTTATGTATGATATGGGGACTTCATGAATATGAAATATTGCATATACTGCCAGAATTATTTAATTAATTTGAAAATTATTCATATTTCTTTTAAATTTTCTCCTTTTTTCTTTTAAAAAACTTTGTTATATGAATTGGCTCTCTAAAAGAGAAAAAAGCGGGGAAAAAGGAAGATATTTATAGGATATATAAAAACAAAGCGTGTCAAAATGTATTTTAAATAGTAGTAACCACTATTTGTTATCATGATGACTGAAAGAAAATTGATCTTTTCTATATGTGAAATATTTGCTTTAAGTTTGTGAACAAAAAGCAGTAGAAGTGGAAAACAGAATGCTATAATTAAAAGTTCTGTCCTTTATTATTTGTTGGCATTTAGTTAGAAATATACAAATAAAATAGTTTGGTAACAGATTGAATATGATAATTAATTGAGCTATAAATTAATTCTTTATCTTGAGTATTGGCTGAGTTTACAAAAGATACTAAAATATCCACTTACACTGCATAATTTCTTTATATACAATAATTTTCATCTAATTTCTACTCCCTTGATGTAATAAACAAGTTCATTATCTGCACCAAAAACATTGGTCCATGTCTCACAGATTCTTAGTGAAGCAAAGTGAAGTAGTTTAATAGAAAATGCAGTAAGCTGAAAGTTAGAAAAACTGCATTAAACTTTCAGATCCTCTGGGAATACCCCTTTGACCCTGGGGAAACAACCCCATTTGGATCTTTGTTTCCTCATCTCCTCTTACCTTTATCTAAGGGAGACTTGTTCCTGCCAGACAGTGAAGCAGGATGTTGTATGCAGATACTTAGCTGTTCTGCTTTCATCAGAGAGAAGGAACATGAAGCAAGAATTATACCTATCTTCTCCCTTGAGTATTATTAATTTTCATGCTTGAGTTAAACTTTCCATTGCTAGTCATTAATGGGGAAAGGACGATGCTAAACTTTATATCCAAATTCTTTCCCACTAAATATCAATTTCACAATGAACAAATGTCTATTAGATAGCAAAGAAAACCATGTATCCAAAGTGATAAAAAATAGAAATTAGAGAAAGTGTCCATATGAAAATATATGCCAGACAATACAAAGTGAAAGTGCTCTTCTTGAGAAAAAGTTACCTAATTCAGAAGAGAGGGAGGGAGGGAGAGAGAGAGAGAGAGAGAGAGAGAGAGAGAGAGAGAGAGAGAGAGAGAGAGAGAGTCCTAGATCACACCTTAAGAATAAATTCCCCAAATTCTATAGCATAGCAATAGCATTCTGGTGATAATGACATGATGGAGACTGGAAGTGGGTTTGTTGTCCTTTATCTTCTCTTTCAAAGCTTATCCCAAATGTTCCCCAAAAGGCTGAAAAGCCTGAAGAAACTGAATCTTGAAGAGACAGAAAAAATTCCAAAGAATTCTTAATATTGAATCTCTTGTCTTTCCAACTGCACATCTCTCCCTCACAGAGGTCCAGAGCAATCATCTCAACAAATGAGATTTTGAAACAAATTAAATAAATAAAGAAGGCAAATCAATTTTTTCCGGAATAATCATGCTGTAGAATAAAACACAGACCAAAATGAGAAAAAAAAATCTCAAGAAAAAGGAAGCATTTGTATTTAGACATGATCAATTCTTTTTTTTTCCCCTGCAGATGAATAGCATTTCTCATTATAATTTCTTCAGAGTTATCTTGGATTACTGACAATGTTAAATTAAAGCCAACTGATCATCTTACAATATCACTGTTATTTTGTATATAGTACATTTAACTTTGCAGTAACTCATGAAAGTCTATAACAGGTTTTTCTGAGAATATACTGCACATCATTTCCTATAGCAGAATAATATTCTCTCACAATCATGTCACTATTTTTTTTTCAGCCATTCCCCAGCCAATGGGCACCCCTTGAGTTTCTAATTCTTTGCTCTCTAAAAGAGCTGCTATAAATATTTGTGTAGGTTCTTCTTTTCTTTTTTATCTCTTTTGGAATGCAGAACTAATAGAGGTCTTGCTTGATCAAAGGGTATGCATCATTTTATAGCCCTTTGGGAATAGTTCCAAATTGTTCCACAGAATGTTTGAATCAGTTTCCAACTCCAGTAACAGTGCACCATGCCATATTTTCTCCACATTTTCACTAACATTTATCATTTCTCTTTTCTAACCTTTAAATCAATAAAAATTGTTTTAAGTTGCATTTCACCAGTCAAAAGTTAGAATATGTTTTAATATTGTTATAGTTAACTTTACTTCTACTGAAAATCGTTCATATCTTTTGATTTATTTATCAATTGAAGATTGGCTCTTATTTTTAATAAAATTTATTCAGTTCTCTGTATATTGGAGAAATAAGGCCATTATTGCTTTAAAGTTTGACAATTATAATTGATAACTATATTTCCCTCTCTCTTATTCTGCTCCCCCCATTTATTCAATTCTTTCCTCTCCTTTCACCCTGGCCTCTTACAAAAAGCCTTTTGCTACCTCTTTCCCCAAATTGCCTTCCCTCTTATTCCCTTTCCATCCTACTTTCCTGTAGTGTAAGATAGATTTTTATAGCTAAATGAGTCTATGTGCTAATCCCTCTTTTGAGTCAATTCTGATGAGAATAAATTTCACCTACTCTCTCATCCCTATTTATTTCCTCCCTCTTTGCTTCCATTGTAAAAACTTTTTCTTGCCTCTTTTATGTGAGATAATTTACACATTCTACTTCCCCCTTTCATTTCTACTAGTATATTCCCATCTCAGTTAATACTTTTATTTTTAGAAAACACCTCTTCATTCAAAAAAAAATGTGTAAGACATATTCTATAAGTTGAAACCATTTGGTTATGTACAAATGGACTATCCCACCTCTAATTCTTTCAGATTTTTTTCCTTTCAAAAAATATTGGCTTTTGTTTTAAATTCTAGTAAGTCCCCAAGTAATTACAAAGTAATTGAAAGTTATAAAAATCTACTAAAGATGATTAAAAATTAAATAAATTTATTTTTTATAATTCAATAACTCCTGATATAAAGTAAACATGAAAAATATTTATATTCATAACAGCCAACAAATGATGCAAAATTAAATTATTTACTGGATGAAGTTATTTAATAGTAATCCAAGAGAAGTTTATTAAGAAGAATGCCTTGACATCATCCACAATCATATGAGCTTTTTAAATGCTTTCAAAATATAATAATAATATGAGAGGTATTCAGTTGAATTTCATATAGCATTGAATCATAAGTTAGCAAAACCCAGTTTCAAATCTCTGATTAAGAAAATGCTGCCTTTGAAATGAAATGTACATTTAAAAAATTTTTTTTTATTTATTTAGGCAATGCAGTTAAGTGACTTTCCCAAGGTTACACAGCTGGGAAATTATTAAATATCTGAGGCTGAATTTGAACTTAGGTCCTCCTGGCTCCAAGTCTGGTGCTCTGTCCACTGCACTACCTAGCTGTCCCACCTAAATGTACATTTTTGAAAGTGACATATTTTTAGAAAATCAGGGAAGACTAAAGGTTAATAAGAAAAGTGATAGTAACAAAGTGGTGATGACTTATTTAACTTCCTGGATCTAATGCATTTGTGATACTTTTTTTTTAATTAGCTCTCTAATTCCAATGTGGATAACCTTATCTTTTATTTTTATATTTGAATTGTCATGGAATTCCCTTTTGTGCCATTTTATTATAATTTATCCACTATTATTTATAAACATATGAAACCATCATGGTTATCATATATTCTACTTGTACTTTATACGTAAAATTTATTTTAGGTTTTTTTTCAAGGCAATGGGGTTAAGTGGCTTGCCCAAGGCTACACAGCTAGGTAATTATTAAGTTTCTGAGGCCTGATTTGAAATTAGGTACTCCTGATTCCAGGGCTGGTGCTCTATTCACTGCGTCACCTAGCTGCCCTGTACACATAATATTTTGAAACTGATATGTTCCTTTGCTTTTAGCCATGAATCTACCAGAAGTAAGTTTATTGCTTTGGGTCAAAATAATGCTAAAAATTTTTGATTCTGGAAACAAAGTTTCAAAGGCAAGAAAGACATTGTGAAAAAATAAGGGAGTTTCTAGTCCTTGAGAGAAAGTATACTAGAGAGTAAATAATTTGTAGGCCAGTGGCAATTAGCATGGGCTATTAGAGATATCCATATCAAGACATTATCAAAAAAATGGCAGAAGATTTTAAGTATTAAGAAACTCACTAACTTTTAAGGTAACCTATTCTTCTTTTGATTAACTTTAGTTATTAATTTGTTTTTCATCATTTAGCAACTAAATTGGTCATTCTTCAACCTCGATCTATTGCTTCTCTAGAAGCAAGAATATATATTTTATATAATTTAATAATAATTTTAATAATAATTTAAAATATATTTTATATATTCTTGCTAGGGACAAGTTCATTATTTTAATACCATTACTACAGCTCATTGAAAGACAGAGAGTTCAAGGAATTATTTTATCAGGATGGATGCTTTGAACTATCTTTGATAATACAATTCCTAAATGACCAGAGAACATTGACTGATGAGTTTGTACAAAATTCAGAACAATGCTAGCTGTGGAGAATAGAAACTTAGTCACTTTCTGAGCTCCATGGACTTGATTATTCTTTGATCTTTCAAAACATTGTGCTGTTTCCTCCTTCTGTTTCTACAATATATTGGACAACTAAGTGGTGCAGTAGATAAAAGGTTGGCCCCCTAAACAGAAAAGTCTGAGTTCAAATGTGGTCTTAGAAAATTACTAGCTGGATCAGTATGGGTAAGTCACTTAACTCTCTTTGCCTCAGTCCCCTCATATGTAAAATTTTCTTGAGAAGGAATTAGTAAACTACCCTAGTGTATTTGCCAAGAAAACCACAAATATAGTCACAAAGAATCAGACGTGACTTAAAAATAACCAAACAGGGGCAGCTAAGTGGTGCAGTGGATAGAACACCGGCCCTGGAGTAAGGAGTACCTGAGTTCAAATCCGACCTCAGAAACTTAATAATTACCTAGCTGTGTGGCCTTGGGTAAGCTATTTAGCCCCATTTGCCTTGCAAAAACCTAAAATAAAAAAATAAATAAACATGGCCAAACACCAATCTACAATGCTATATATATGGATAAATTTATGTATACATATATTAATGTGTATACATGTAAACAAATATATAATCTGCCATAGTTTCTCATTTGAGATGTTAACAAACTAATTCATTGTTAGAGATGATAATTTATATACAGGTAAAATAGGTTTAACATAAAATAGAATGTGATAAAAGCAAAGGGAAAATTCAGACAAAATGCTCTAGAAAATTTTAAAAGTAAACCGATGAGAATAAGGGAAATAACGGAAAGCTTCTTAGAAAAGATGACACCTGGACTGTACCTTGAAAGAAAAGAAAGTTTTACCTCAGGAGAGTTGATAATAGAGTGTATTCCATTCTATAAATTAAGTTCAAGTTTTGATACTGTTAATGGGAGAAGTTAAGAGGGTCTTTAATTTAATATGCTTATCTAATATGCCATAGGCAGGAAACTTTGTTTTAAAATAACTTAGAGAAATAGAAAAGGTAAAGTCAGGGAATGACTTAGGTTTTTTTTTTATTTACATTTTACTTTTCCAGATGAATATAATGAAAGTGTTTCAACATTCATCCATATACCTATATTTATAAATTACCTACTTTGCTTCCATTCTCCCTTCAAACACACCCCCACCTCTATGGCTAATAGGGAGGTTAATATTATACATACACATTTGTGTTAAATATGTTTACAAGATGTGTCACTTTTAGTATGAGGGATTAGGATTAAGGGAAATAAATGCACAAATTGTTTATAAATGTGCATATGGCAGCGAGGTGGAACAGTGGATAGAGTACTGGCCTTAGAGTCAGGAGGCCCTGAGTTCAAATTTGACCTCAGAAACTTAATAATTACCTAGCTGTGTGGTCTTGGGCAAGTCACTTAACCCCATTGCCTTGCAAAAAAACCAAAAAAACAAAGAAAAAATAAAACAAATAAAAAGTGTGGATAGTGTTCATCATATTCTGAAGGATTTTTTGTTTTGTTTTATTTTTCTTGTTTTGGTATCAGACGATGTTGCTGTTGTAAATGTTCTTGGCTGAACTCCTTCTCCTCTTTTTTTTTTAAAATAGCTTTTGTAGAATAGGAATTAATCGTTCCTTAAATGTTTGGTATAATTCACTTGTAAATTCAATTGGACCTAGAGACTTTTTCTGAAATGGGGCTAAATATATTATTTTCTCTCCTTTCAATCTGAACCACTTATATTTTTGTAAATATTCAACCATATCATTCAGGTTATCAAATGTATGGATCTACAGTTCAGCAAAGTAGCTCCAAATTATCTCTTTAATTTTCTCTTTATTGGTAGTTACTTTACTCTTTTCATTTCTGATACTGATAATTTAGTTATCTTCTTTTTTTTTGATCCAATTATCCAAAGGTTTATCTATCTTATTGGCTTGTTAATAAAACCAACTCTTAGTTTTATTTATTAGATCAATAGTTTCCCTACTTTAAATTTTATTAATCTCTGCTTTGATTTTCAGAATTTCAAATTTGGAACTTAATTTGTTCTTTTTCTAGTATTTTTTTTACTGGCATACCTAAATCATTGATCTCCTCTTTCTTTACTTTATTCATATAAGCCTTTAGAGATAAAAAAATTTTCCCTCAAAATTATCTTGACTTCATCTTGTAAATTTTGGTATGATGTTTCATAATTATCATTTTCTTGCATAGAATATTCCTATGATTTGCTGTTTGATCCTAACAATATTTAAAATTAATCTACCTAGTTATCAATTTGTTTTTGGTTTTTCTTCCCATGACCCTTTATTACATGTAATTTTTTTTGCATCATGGTCAGAGAAGTTTGTATTTATTATCTCTGCCTTTCTGTATTTGATTATTTAAAAAAAAGTTTTTAATGCCCTAGTACATTGTTAGTTTTTGTATGTACTACTGAGTAAAAGTTATATTTTTTCTATCCCCATTATGTTTTCTCCAAGGGCCTATCTTATCTAAGTGTTCTAAGATTTCATTCACCTTCTTAACTTCTTTGTTATGTATATTGTGATTAGATTTCTCTAGTTTTCAGAAGTTTGAGGTCTCTAATTATAACAGTTTTGCTGTCTATATCTGCTTGTAATTCACTCACCTTTTTCTCTAGCCATTTGGATACTATTCCACTAGGTGCATACATGTTTAATAATGATATAGTTTCATTACCTTTGGTGCCTTTTAAGAATATGTAATTTCTTTCCTTATGCCTTTTAATGAGATTGATCTTTGCTTTTGCTTTATCTGAGATCAGGATCATTACCTCTCATTAATTTTTTTAACTTCAGTTGAAGCATAAGTTTTTTTTTTTCCCTCTATCCTTTTTTTTTAGGTTTTTGCAAGGCAAATGGGGTTAAGTGGCTTGCCCAAGGCCACACAGCTAGGTATTAAGTGTCTGAGACCAGATTTGAACCTAAGTACTCCTGACTCCAGGGCCTGTGCTTTATCCACTGAGCCACCTAGCCGCCCCTCCCTCTATCCTTTTACCTTTATCTTGCATGTATCTCTCTGCTTTACAAGTGTTTCTTATAAACAACAAGGATTCTGGTTTTTTAATCCATTCAGCTACCTGCTTCCATTTTATGGGTCCATCCCATTCACATTGACAGTTCATATGAATAGTTCTGTATTTCCCTCCATGTTATCCTTCCCCATTTATATTTGTCTCTTTCCTTTCCTCTTATTTCTCCTTACCAAAGGTTCATTCCCTTTCCCCTATACCTTTCCTTTGAAAATTTAATTTTTAGTTTATTTTCACTTATCCCTTTGATTCCCCATTTCTCAGGCCCTCCTTCCTTTTGCTCCCCCCGCCCACACACACACACACACACACACACGCACTTCCCTATGGAGTAGGATAGATTTTTAAAACCAAATGGGAATGTACCTTATTCCTTCTCTGGATCAAAGCTATTGAAGGCAATTTGCTCAGTGTTCAGACCCTCCCTTCTTTCCCTCTAAAATTACAAAACTTTATGCCTTTTCACCTGGTGTCCTTTATCACTCAAAT
Source organism: Macrotis lagotis (assembly GCF_037893015.1). Taxonomy (NCBI): domain Eukaryota; kingdom Metazoa; phylum Chordata; class Mammalia; order Peramelemorphia; family Peramelidae; genus Macrotis; species Macrotis lagotis. Next base: position 113,433,183 of record NC_133663.1, on the reverse strand, counting down.
GCTATAAATCAAGTATCATCAATCATAATTTGATTAATTGATTGCTTGATAAACTCAAAGTATTATCAAAGTATCATCACAGGTTGATTGCTTGATTTCTTGTTTGTTTTATAAGCAGCATTGCTTCAAAGTCACTAAGTACCCTTCCTTCTTTTGACTCATTAGAAGTACAGTTTTCAAGATTCTTGAATTGTATCAAATTATAATCAACTTAATCTTTTTTCTATTATATAAATATTTTGCATTTTCCAGTTATATATGATAATCATTACTGCCATTCATTTTTGTAAGATTTTGAATTTTAGAATTATTTTTGCCACTCCCTCCTATCCCTCCCACCTCCCACCAATAGAAGAAAATCTGATAATCTCTACATTATTTCCAAAATATTCATTGATCAAAATTGAATGTGTTGAGAGAAAAAAATATCCTTCAGGAAGAAATAAATTATTAGAGAGAGCAAAATTATGTAGAGCATAAAACAACTTTTTTAAAAAATTGAAGATAATAATCCTTGGTCTTTGTTTAAACCACACAGTTCTTTTGTACCAGTCATGTTTTTACCCTTTTTTTCATGATTTCTTCAGGATATAGACCCAATTGCATCAAAGAATATACATATTTTTATTGCCCTTTTGGCATAATTCAAAATTTCTCTCCAAAAAGTTTGAATCATTTCACAGTTCAACCAAAAAGGTATTAGTGTGCCAGATTTCCCATGACTCTTACAACAATGATCATTGTCCTTTCAGGTTATATTGGCCAATCTGAGAGGTGGATGGTCATACCTCAGACATGCTTTAATTTGCATTTCTCTAATCAGTTTTTGATTTAGAGTATTTTTTGAGCCAGGGTGCAGGGGCTGTGGCGTGAGGCCCCGGAATTAACCTGAGAGTAATGGCAGAAGTATTTACTGTGTGCTCAGTGGCACGGAGAGTTCCAGTGTGGAAGTGTTTACTTTATGGAGAATACTCTAATCATTTCCTGCTGTTTCTTTTGCACCTACTCTATTCCACTGATCCACCACTCTTTTTTTAGCCAGAAACAGACAGTTATAATGATTGATGCTTTATAATATAATTTTATATCTGGGCATGGTAAGCTGCCTGTTGCTCCCCCCCCCCCCCTTTAAATCCCTTGATATTCTTGAGGTTTTGTTTCTCCATATGAATTTAGTTATAATTTCTTTTCTGGCTCATTAAAGTAATTTTTCACAGTTTGATTGGTGTGGCACTAAATAAGTAGTTTAATTCAGGTAGAATTATATTAGCTTGGCCTATCCATGAACAGTATTTGGCCAATTATTTTGATCTGATTTTATTTGTGTGAAAAATGTTTTATAGTTGTTTTCATAGAGTTTCTGGGTCTGCCTTGCAAGGTAGACTCCCAAGTATTTTATGTTGTCTGAAGTTATTTTAAATGTGATTTTTCTTTCTAACTCACTGCTTATTTTTCTAGTAATGTACAGAAATGCTCAGTTTTTATGTGGTTTTATTTTATATCCTGCAACTTTGCTAATGTTAATTGTTTCCAGTAGTTTCTGAGATCATTTTAGGATTCTCAAGATCATTTGCAAAGATTTGAGAGTTTTACTTTTTCCTTCCCAATTCTAATTCCATCCTTGGATCTTGTTTAAACTACACAATTATTTCTCTGGATACAGGTGATATTCTCCATCACAGATACCCTAAAATTATCTTTATTATTGCACTGATGCAGTGAACAAGTCCATTAAGATTGTCCATGAGATCAGTTGGAGACAAACTTTATAAATCTTTTGTTTGCATTGTAAAGGGAATCTTCCTTCCTTTATCATATAATTTGTGCCATACCTGAGGGCCTGGCCATCAACTTGTTTTTCATTGATTTTCTGGGGCAGCCAGGGAACACAGGCCCTGGAACAGCAGCCAAATGAGACCCCTCCCCAAAAGGCAAAATCTCCAATGAGGGACTTGGTTCATTCCCAGGTCACCACCCCCTCCCATGAACTCTGGGAGAGAATTTAAGGAGTTCCAAGGGAGGGCTTAAGTCTCTTTGAACTTCCAGTCTCCTGCTGAACCCTGGCTCAATTCAATCAGCAATCCACATAGTCTTCTCTTGAAACACTTTCCAAATTTTCTATCCCTTTCTTAATATGCTGTAACATACTTTAATAAATATCTATTTTCTTTCCAAAACTTACAATTCTGAATCTGAGTTGTGATTCTTCTGGGGCAGAGATGAAACCAAGAAACAAAGCAGGGGCCACACTGTGTAAGTCTGATTGTGTTTCCTTTGTATTTAAATTATTTCCTTTTCACTGCTTGCAGAATATTCTCCTTTATTTGAGAGTTCTGGAATTTGGCTATTGTAGCCATCGGAGTCTTTATCCTGGGGTCTCTTTTGTTGAGGAGTTCTGTATAGTCTTTAATGGCTATATTTTCTTCTTCTAGCAGATTTGGACAATGTTCTCCTGATGATTTCCTGCATCATGTTTTAAGGGTTTTTTTTTTTAATCTAAGCTTTCTAGTAGTCATTGATTCATAAATTTTCTTTCCTGGATCTATTTTCTGGTTCATTTGTTTTTCCTAAATGGTACTTCACATTTTCTTCAAATTTTTTTCAGTCTTTTTTTGTTGTTTCTTAAAATCTTATAGTTTTGTAGATTCGTTGGCTTCTATTTGTTCAATTCTAATTTTTAAGGTTTTATTTTCTTCATGTAGCTTTTGTGTTTCCTTTTCCATTTGATTATTTTTAATTTTAATGGCGCTGATTTCTTTGGTCAATTGTTCATAATTTTCCCTGCATGACTCACATTCTTTTTTCCATTTTTTTCCTTCTTCTCTTCCTTAGTTTTAAAATTATTTTTTTTAAATTCTTTGGGTTTTTGGATTAGAGTTCAAATCATAGACTCTTTTGTGACTTCTCCTGTGAGTAATTTTTCACTGATTTCTTCTTCCAACATTGCATATCATTTTTATCTGCAAAGTAGTTTTCTATAGTGAGTGCTCTTTTAGCTTTTTTGCTCATCTTTACTGTTTGTTTTCTGCTCCTGGGGTATAAGGGAGCACAGAACCAGGGTTTTTGTTGGGGTTTTTTTTTGATGGGGCTTGTGTCTGACTTCTTGTCAGGCAAGATTGTGTGGGGTCTTGAGACCTTAACCCAAAATGATTACCCAGAGTCCTCTCAAAGTGGCAGCAAAGAGTTAAAATTTAATTCAGTTCTTGCAAGAAGTGGGGCAGTTCTAACTCTCTATGAGAGAGAGAGAGAGAGATCAGGAAAAGCCAAATTACAGAAATTGAAGCTGGGTTAAAAAACCAAAAAAACCACAACCCATTTCCCCTCCTCTTTTCTGCTGACCTTTACAACAATTCCTCAAACGTGATGGTCAGAAGAGAAGGGAGGGGGTTTTGCCTAAGTTTGCACAGGAGAGTCTTTGTTTACACCTTATATGGTTAGGGTGACATAATTTTTCTCTATACCTTGCCTTTTGCAGAGATTTTTTTTTCCTTTAAGTCCACCTTCTGCCTATGCAGTGGTTTGTTCCCAACCCAGTCTTATCTTTTCCCCCATGGTTTCCAGAATTCAAGCTTTGGAGTTGTGACCTCCCAGCTTTCTAGCTGCCAGTACCTATTCTGTTGTCAGGGTGCATTGTGAACTTGTTGGACTGTATTGTGGCTTAAATCCTCTTACTGGCTTTCCCCCATCTCCAGTCTCACTTGGCTTTACTTCCTGCTTACCCCAAAGAGCCAGACCTTCACTGAAGATCCTCCATGAAGTCTACCATTGATAGCTTCTTTGGATCTTATCTTTTTCTTGGTTGGATCTGTAGCTTCAATGTCAGTGTAGAGCCTTCATTTATCTTTACTAGGGAAATGCTCTGGGAGCATATAAGCTTCATACTCTCATCTTGGCTCTGTCCCCTGGAAACTGTTTGGAGCTAATTGTGGAAAGCCCCAAGTATCTAATATTGAGAGTATTTAATAGCCTACTATGAGTGATGCTTCTCTTATCCTGTTCTTCTCATTGTTTTCCTATTCCTATTTCTGTTAGGAATTTTCAATTCAAATTGTTTCCCCCTTCTTAGGTCCTTACAGAGAATGGAAGAAATGGTAGACTTTGAGCCAAAAGTACATGTTTGAAGCTGAGATCTCTCATTTGCTAGCAGTATGACTTACCATGATAGATTGTTAGGGGTTGAAGATAGAGATAATTTACTCTCATCTTCTCAATTTATAGATGAGAAAGCTAAGGTCCTGAAAAGTTATGTTTTGGCCATAGTCATACACAATTTAAATGATTGAACTGGGATTTGTAGTCAGGTCATTTTATTCCAAATCAAATATTCTTCCACAAAATCCAGTGCCCTATACAGTTCAATTAAATTCCCCTAAAACTCATTTTTCTTATCACTGGATTATTACAGGATCAATTGAGATGCTGATTATAAAGGACTCTGTAATTATAAAACATATTTATATACATACCAGTTATTGTTTCTGTTGACAAGAGACTTATGGAGCACATTCGTGTGTGTGTGTGTGTGTGTGTGTGTGTGTGTATGAATTTATATATATATATGTATTTACAGGCACAAGCACATACATATACACAAACTAATTTAGAATTACCCTTTATAGAATATGCTCTTGAAGAAGGGATTATGGACACTGAGTTCATACTTATAATAAGCCCAACCAATAACAAAGATTTATTCCCTTAAGTTCACTGAATATATGTCATTATATAAGAAACTGAACTAAAACATTAGTTCATCATAGTAATTACTTAAGTTAAGCAATTACATAATTAAAGTACTAAGTTATTTGGGTATAATGATAAAGAAATGGACTTTTTTCATTTAAGAGTAAATTACTATTCATCAAACTATGCATGTTTAATATTAATTGATTAGAAAACAATATAGAAAAATTCATGAATTCATTATATTAATTGACAAAAACAAAATCTTGAGAGAAAAAGTATTCTTCTTTATCCTGGATACTATAAAATTATGAATTATAACATTTAAAATAATTTCACTGAGTGTTCATTTTATATTATTGCTGCTATTAACCCAGTGTATTCAGAAGCATTTGTGACTTAATGTTGGCTAGAAATCAGCAAAGTCTGTTGGTTTATAATATTGTAAGAAATTAGAAATAATCTACTGGGAACATTGTAAGGATTAGTGTTGCATTATTCTCACTTAATATCTTAATTATTTGAAGAGGAGAGTGAATGTACATTAATTGAATTCACAGGTTGTGCTTGATGGCTAGGTAAAATGAATGCTAATAAGGACAAAGGAATAATGCAAAAGTTGTAGGGAGAATAAACATAGAGGAAAGACCATGCAGAGGATTATATGAAACAAAAACATGACTAACTCTGGTGGGATGGGAAGGTGTTAAAAATTCTTTATTTTTTCACTCAGGATTTATGAAGTAAGATATCTGCAAAATGAGATATCATAGGCAATAATTTTTTGTGTAACACTTTTCCCTATTATCTCTTATGGTTAACAGTCTGTTTGTGTGGTTATCGGGGGGAAATTCCCCTATTGCTAGAAGATGGTAATACACAACATAGACTATATATCAGTTATCCATCTTACCATCTGGTAAGCTTAAAAGAGCACTGCTGCCCTTGAGGTTTCTTCAGTTCTGTCTCAGAGAAATAAAATAACGGTGAATGAAAATTTTCCTAGCCAAATAGATCTTTTTGAGGACCTGAAAATGAATAAGATGTTCAAGTCATGGTGTATACAATTCTCAGGATTAGATTTTAAATATGAAAATAGGTTTCCCTATGATGATTGCTTAATTTTCCCCAGCATCTTCCTTATAACATGAAAAGGGAAATTAAGAAACAATAATAGAGTTTACAAGAATATTTTTCCTAGGATTAGTATATTTTATGTAATAAAAAAAGATATTGTACTTAACTATTTAGAAAAGGTTTTAGTGAATTTTAAACTGTAGTATTAGTTTCATGGTATTTTCCCTAATTATTAGGTACACATAGCCAAAAAACCCAAATTAAATGTCATGAAAAATACATTTTTAGAAAATATTATTATTATTATCATAAATAAATGGTATAGAATTTAAAATATATATAAGAATAAAATTAAACATAAAAGGGACTATGTTTTAGAAGAATTACTCAAATAAATCTATAATCTCAATGATATACTTATTACCTGTAATAACTTGGATTGCAACCCATTAGAACATGCTCATCCTGTAATATTTGAATATCTTCCCTTAAGTTCACTAATGAAAAGAATCTTCCTTTCTCTTAACAAAGAGAAGAAACCAATACAGTACCAGCTCATCAGTTATTTTTAACTTTTGTGACTTGACTGTTCCATTTCCATTTCTTTTTTTTCTTTCCATATACGTGTGTGTGTATACATATACATATACATATACATATATATATATATATATATATAATGTATTTCTTGAAGACAACATCTGCACTGATACTTTTATAATTCATTGCTTGCAATGGGTTGCTGTCTGATCACTTCCAATATTTACTCATGCATTTCCTTTTGGTAGTACTCAGCTTCAAATCTTTGTGGACTAGACAATGGTGTTACTGGGATCATAGAACAAGACTTGGAAAAAAGGTGATACTAAAAACATGAGACTTTGTTTCATGAATAAGTTTGTTCTCAATAAAAAAAAAGTATTGGAAATTCCTGAGTCAAGACTGTAAGTAGCATAACATGTCTATTGTGCTAAGGGTTTGGAATACAGAGTAAAAAACAAAAATTGCCTCTACCCTTAAGGAGCTCACAAATTACTGGGGTGTGGGGGTGACAATATGGCAAGTAACCATGTACAAATTGGACATATCTGATGAATTGGTGATAATCTCAGAGGAAAAGTGATAGAATTAATAGGGATCAAAAATCTTCTTGCAAAAAGTAATGTTCAGGGCAGCTAGGTGGTACAGTGGATAGAGCACCGACCCTGGAGTCAAGAGGACTTGAGCTCAAAGCCACCCTCAGACATTTAATAATTACCTAGTTGTGTGACCTTGGGCAAGTCATTTAATGTCATTGCTTTACAAAAGCCCAAAATAAAAATAAGAAATAAAAAAGTTAGTGCTTAACTAAGACTTAAGGAAGTCACGAAATAAAAAGAAAGTTGGAGATAATTTGAAGAATGAAGGACAACAAGTAAAATACTTGGAGTCAGGTGATAAGATATCTTATGTGAGGATCAGAAATGAGGCCAATATTACTATATCAGAGTATATGAAAGGAAATTGGATATAAGAAGATTGGAATAATAAGTAAAGATCAGGTTATGAAGAATTAAAAAATGCCTCAATAAAATTCATATTTAATCCTAGACATGACAGACATCAGCCAGAGTTTATTGAAATGGAGGGTGACATCCAATTTATCAAGATAATTTTGATATTTAAATAAAGGATGGGAATGGGAAGAGACCTGAATCAGGGAGAGCAACTAGAAAGCTATTACAACAGTTTATGTATTGTGGGATAGAGAAAAAATAAAAGAAAGCCTATACTCAACAGGACGCACATTCCTTGTGATTTTGCGCAGCAAGATTCAATAAATGTAAACGAGAAAGAAGAGTCAGAAAGGTAAGAAGAAAATCAACTTGCAAAAACTTCAAAAGAAGGGCATATCAAACAGAAGAAGGTGACCAGCAGTGTCAAAAACTAAAGACAAGTCAGGGATGATTGAGAAAAAGGCCATTAAATTCAACAATGAAGAATTCAGTGGAAACTTTGGAAAAGAAATATCTGTTGCCTAAGGAGAAATCTAAATGTAGAAAGTTAAGAATAGAATGAGAATGGTAGAAGTGGAAGCCTTTCTTGTCATTGTTTTCTTAAGTGTTAGCCATGAAAGGAGTAAGTGCTACAGAATAATATCAGAGATGGATGCAACAAGTGAGGCTATTTTGAAAATGAAGATGTTGGCTTGACTGCAGGTAGTAAAGAAGCAGTCAATCAGAATTAGTGACAAAGAGATTAAAAATTGCCAAAATAGTGGGAATGAGAGAATGGATAATCTAGTAATGAAGATGGGATGAGATGAAATAGGATCACTTGTAACTGCAGAGGACTTTGTAGAAGCAAGGAAAATATCACTTCTTATGAGATAAGAGAATTAAGAGATGTTTTATGAAGAGAACTAGATAAGTGGCATGTCTTATCAAATAATCTCATTGTGACTTAAGGCAAAATTCTCTGCTAAGAAAATGAAGGCAAGGCATTTAAGGGAGGTTGATGACTAATGGAAATATTTGGGAAAGTTGCTCTGATAAGAGGGATAGTGAATCTATTAGGGAGATATAAAGGGATTGACTTTCCATTGTGAGGGTCCTGTTGTGGTTATATGCCACAAATTTACATTAAATTCACAGGCAATCTTATCTACTTCCTTAATTCATTTTTAGATCTAAATGAAAGTAGGTAAAATGTTGGGCCTATAGATACATGTTTTATATAAGTTATATGTACATTTAGAATTTGTTTATACATACATTATGAGAAGGGTCCTTCCATTTCCTTTAGTTATCATAAATCTCTCCTCTTTATCCTAGTTAAAATTCTTGAAAAGACAATATATAATTGTGCCTCTATTTCCATTCTTCTATCTCTCTTTAGAATTTACCAGCAAGATGGATTCTAATAATTATTTAAATGAAATGATTCCTTTCAAAATTGCCTAATCTAATGATTTTTCTCAAATCCAATCTTTTTTATCTCTGTGAAGTATATATGATATATACAAATATACAGTTATCTTTTCAATAAGAGGATTTTCCCCCATCATGGTTTTGAAATATTATGGATTGAAATAAGAAATTAAATTTAAATTAAATTAAAATTAAATGGAAACTTTTTCTGAAACTTTCAACATGGAAAGTTCACCAGATAACACAGAAAAAAACAGTTAAAATGTATAAATTTCATATATTGTAGTGTATAATATCAACTAGTGTAGAATGGCTAAACAATTTAGGATATATATATTTATGATGGAATTATACTGTACTATAAATAATGATAAACTCAATGATCTTAGAGACTTGCATGAAATAATGAAGAGTAAAATGAACTAAACCAAGATAATGTCATACAAAATAACAAAATTATTTTTGTTTTATCTTTGAATGATTGTCATTTCTACTATTATTAATATTCATATTAAGAACAAAGGACCATATGAAGAAAGAACTAATTGCATTTGGAGAATAACTATAAATGTAAATAATAATAGAATGATTTTACATATACACATACATGTACATATTATAGCAATATATCTATATATATTTGTGTGTAATGAGAGCCATCTATAGGGTAAAAGAGGGAGAAAAGAGGAAAATAAAAAAAATTACATTCTAATTTTATCATATATTTAAAAGGAATAAAAAGTTGTATATAATAGATTTTATGTTTCAGGTACAATCATCTTTTTTTTCTATTCTGTTATGGAGATGCTTCTTTTATTCAGTTCAGAATGCTGGAGTATATTTCTGGTAGAGATATCCAGGAAATAGTTTCAGATTAAAGATCAGTGTGAAGAGATTTAGGCTGGAGATAGCTATTTTGGAGTCATTTTTTTTTCATTGAAGGCAATGGCATTAAGAGTGACTTGCCCAGGGTAACACAGCTAGGCAATTATTCAGTGTCTGTGGTCAGATTTGACCTCAGGGTCCTCCTGACTCCAAGGTCAGTGCTCTATCCACTGTGCCACCTGGCTGCCCCTAAATCATTTCTTTAGAGGTGACAAATGATGCATTGACAATGGATTACAGTGTAGAACAAGATGATTAGGGGAGGAAAAATTGAGCTATGAGGGACATCCATGAATGATTAAGAAGAAAAAAGAAAAATAATAAAATGGAGTGGGCCAAAAATCACTGAGTCCAATATAAAGAGAGCCAGGAAAAACTAAATTCACTAATCTGAAGAGAAAAAAGAAACTGTCAAAGATGGTGGGATGATCAATAGCATCTAAAGATTAAGAAAAGTCAAAAAGATTGCTTCAATTTTATGTTTATAGAATATTTTATTTTGCATCTCACTTTTAGCTCATAAACTGCTTAAAGATAGGGACTAAAATAGCATTCACCCTGATTTATGAGAATTAAAAAAATCTAAGAGCAAATATAGTGTAATGTAAAGAATACTGGGTCTGAGGCAGTGGAGCTGAGTTGGAACCCTTACCCACATATTATATGAGAGCAGGCAAGTTTCAGGATCAAGATTTATATATAATATATATATATATATATATATATATATATATATATATATATATATATATATATATATATATGTATTCTCAGGTTGCATTAGGAAAAGTGTTTTGGAAATCTCAAAGTTCTGTACAAATATGAGTTTAGCTCTAGAACAATTCAACTATTTCCAGTTTTTGAAATACTTTTTTTAAATGGAAAAAAGTAGCAGAGTAACTACATGGATGATGTCTCATCTTTTATCCCTAGAGTTTGATTCTGATCTAGTTTAAACTTGTTATGTATTCAGTTTCCTGATGGAATCTCCAAACTGTGGTTATACCCTAAGAACAGGAAAAAAAAAGATTAACTTCTGGCAATGGTCATCTGACACATCATTTGGCTCAGTACATTCAGAGTTCTCTTTTATCCTATGGGGCATGTATCACCTGTACTCTAAGGTCTTTTGTAGCCTTTTGATTACTGAATTCAATGATTTTGAAACCTTTCCCTTAAACTCAACTCATTTTTCCTTGCCCTAGACATCTTACTTGTGTTAACATTAATGACAAGTATGTACCCTGTAAATAAAGATCTCCTTTGATAGAAGGGAAGGACTACTGGGATAGAGAATACCATCTCTGCTTTTCAGTCATACATAGTTAGGTGTGAATAATGATACTGTAACTCCATTTAGCAAAGGTAAGTTGATTTAAGGTATGTTTTATTCCTGACAGAACTACTGGATCCAAATGAAATTATAAACCCAGTACGTATCTTGAAAATATTTTAACCTAACAAAATATTTTAAGAAAACCTTCAAAAGTTTTTCTTTTCCTTATGGGCTATTTGATGGTCATATTGATGATTATTTTTCTCTCTAAAATTTATCATGGTTCATTTCCTTTGGAGGTCATTCAAAGAAATCATTCAGTTTCCCATCCAAGTAATTTACAAAATGTGATCACCATCTATATTTTCTTTAGATTTTAAACAAAATATTCATTTTAAGGGAACATTAATAATGTACCTGCTTGTAATAATATATTAGGATATTATTATGATGATATGATCACACAATAGTACTGCAAGATACTTAAGAGTTTATCCGTTTCAACTTTCTCATTCTATTCATTATAAAATTAAATTGAATAAAGAGTAGTTGGCTTGTCCATGGTCACATGCTAGCAAATATATGAGCTCAATCTGACTCCAGGGTTTTCTAATTCAAAACCCAATGTCTCATTTGCTTTCCACTCTGTATATTTTTCAAATTGTTGAAATTTTACTCTCATTTTCATGAATCTCTACTAAACTACTTGGTAAAATCTTTTTATCCCAAAATGTCATAGGAACATTTTATAAATCATTATCTCATCTATTGATTTTGTGGAGGGTCTCCCTATGATAAATAGCCATGTATTCATGAATTTGACTATTTTTTAATTAAAAATGATCTCTATTAAGGAGAATGTACTGCACATGTACTCCACACATTCACATATTTATACATGTCTCATATGGTCTGTGTATACCTAAATGTGAATTTATATATAGATTGAGATATGGATCTATATAGAGAAGTGCAGTTGTGGTCTAATGGGAAGAGGAAGAGGCCTGTCCTTGAAATCAGAGAAAGACCTTGGTTCACTTTGGCAAGCCAAATAATCTTGTGCTCTAGGCAACACTCTAGAGAGGCAGTCTGCATTGATACAGATATTTTATTGACTTGAAAATTCATTGTACTAATGAAATCACATGTCAAAGAGCTCTTTAAGCCTTTTCAAATTGATATAAATCATTTGCAGTACCTACTGTCTATTGAAACCTTTTTCGGTGCTTTCCTCTACTTTCTAATTCTTGTCCATTTCTACAAAGAAATCTTTCTTTTAAGATCTTGGCATTAGAAAACTTTTTCTAAGATACTTCCCATACTGTGTGCACCATTTGTTAATAATTGTTAATAATTATATGTATGTCAGGTTTTCTGATTCACAAAGCACTTTTCTCACACAATCTTATGAAGTAAAAATATTACTCTTATAGAAAAGACAAGAGTGATTACAAATAATAAAGGAAACTACCTTGTGGTCATGGAAATAATAGTAGTCACAGCACTTGGATTTTAGTTGCTTTTCCCATAATACCATATTCCCTCTTAATATTCATAAAACATAGATTGTTTAGCAAGGAAATTGAAAGTGAAAAACAAGTAACATATTGACATTTTAATAGGCACATAAAACTCATATGATATTCTAAAGTTAAAATAAAAGGAAACTTGATCCAACAGAATGAGTGTTCAAATTTTACAATAAGTATTTTCTGACCTTGTGAAATAGCATCATTTGTTACTATTAAGGTTATGACAGATTAAAAAGAATTCTATGGCAGCTAGGATTTTACAGTTTCAATAGAATGATTTAGAGCAGAGGATTTTTAACTACACTAACAATTAATAGGTCCAAAAAATTCTATCTTCTTCTGGAACCAAAATTTATTAAATATTGAAACAATCAATATAGTGTCACAAGCAAAATTATTTGTTTCCTCCTTTAAGACACTATAAGAAAGTTTTCCTTTTCTTTGATATAATCTTTGAGATTATAAAGTTGTGCTTTTTTATAACTGCTTTTAAAGGTAAAATTATAATTATGCTGTACTCATGCATTTTATGTGCAGCAATATGTACAATATTAATACTTAATGATATGAACCTCTCATTTCAATGCAGAAAAAGTGCTGCTTTTTTGGATAATTTAAAACTAACTTTATTGAATGTAAAATATGATGTGCTTTTCTTGCAACTGCCTTATAGAAATTTTAGTTTTCTTATGCAGTAACACTCTGCTAATATATATTATTTTAATTTCATTTTTAGTATTAGTAACTTGTATATCATATATCCATTGACTAAAGAACATGTCGTGGCTTATCAGGAATACCATCATAAAATAAAATTTCATTCTATGGACATTATCAAATTTTCTTAACTATAGAGAGGAAACTAAATGATTACTCCAAATAATATTTGTCAATTCTATATCAAACAGTTTTGAAACATGACTTTGGAGAAAAGAATATATGGAAGATATCTTTTATGAACTTCAACCATCCAAAGTTTTAATTCCTACAGTCAGAATTAAAAGAAATGACATATACATAAATGAAATCACATAGACAGCGGGCAGTTTTATCCATGTTTTTTTAAATAAACTAACCTTGAAAAATAGATTTATTCTTTCATTCAGAAGATCAGGAAATTTCTACTGTATTCCAAATGTCTAGTTATTGAATGTGTTTCTATTTGTATTCCAGAATTCAAAGCAGAGTTTATAAATGACACAAGGATTAAAACTAACTCCTAGAAGTCTAAAATTTATTGACTTCTAAGTCTGACATTAGAGAAATATTCCATAAAGCAAAGTAGCTTTAAGATAGTTTTTGTTCTATTTTTCATTTCTAGAAAATTTGGTTCAGGTCAGTTTCAGTGCTGGGAAGATTGAACTGTAATCAAAAAGGCATTTGACTTTTGTTTTTCTCATTCGTTGACTTATTAACACTTCCAACCTAGTAACATGGAGACAAGTTAGTTTTCTTTGTTACTTATGTAATAGCTTACATATAGAAGTTTCCTCCTGAAAAAGAGGTGGAGTTTCTAAGTTACAAAACTCCCTCCACCTCCCTTCCCACCCCCCTCCCCTAAGCAGGGAACAGTCAGATTAGCATTTTACATACATATTTTGTTAAAAGTGTTTACAAATTAGTAATTTTGGCATGAGGAATTAGGATTAAGGGAAAGAGTTACATAAGAGATATTTTTGTAATGTGTTCATCAGATTCCTGTGTGTATTATTTTGTTTTGTTTTTCTTCCTCTGGTTGGGGATAATATAGTACATAACCAGTCAAATACAAATAGCTCTCTGCACATTGATGTTTTGACCTGTTTTTTGGAACTCAACTATTTTTATTCTGTGGTTTTGATCAATCACCATTCACAAGTGCAATGGTATTTTCTTCTATTATTTCATATAGTATCGCAGTTACCAATTTGTCATGTTCTTATAGAACCTTTGATATTTGATCTGTGTTTGAATATCCTATCTTCACTTTAATTTGAATAACCTTGAATAGAATTCATGCTTTTTTTCTTTATCTTCTACTATAAAAATTAATTTCCTTTGTTTCCAAATCACCAACTACAGTAACTAGTATATGTATAGTAGATACTGTTTTAATTTCTTGCTGATTTATTTTTTTTCCAAATTTGTCTTCACTTAACTATTTTTGATAAATAACAATTGCTATTCTTTTAAAATGCCTGCATTTGTAATTATGACCTATGATTTTTTTTCTATTTTCTTTACTCTTTATCTTTAAATTTCTTTTGAGGTCAATTGTAATTTACCATATTTATATCCTGATGTCCCCTTTTAAATGTCTTACTTCTCATTTGGAATCACTATAGCATATATTCTACCTGTTTTATAGTGTCTGGGGAGTCTAAAATCCTATTTATCATGGAAGATTTTTGGTAATGTTCTTCATAGAATGAATACATATTAAATGTTTTTATGTTCTTTATTAACTCAATTTTCCTGTCTTTATGAGTCGATTATTTGTTTGCACAAGGTTAAAGCTTATATACAGCCTTTTTCTAGTGGTGGTTTTGTATTTTAATTTTTTCATGTATTTTAAAGTAGCTTTTCTTGGATTCCCTCCTTATACTCAATGTTTGTTACTAATATCCCCGAACCTACCACATTTGGGTTTTGAATTCCCTTCTGTTTTGATACAGGAGCTTCCTTATTATACCATCTTACTCTAATTCCCATCCTAAACTTCTAGTTATACAGGGAAAAATCAACATGTACTTCATCTTGGGAGTTGTAGGCATGAGTGTATCTGAGTGAGTATTTGTGTGTATATATGAATGTATGTATATATGCTGGAATTCAGACTAATAAGTCATTCCATGGGTGAAATATGAAATAGGAATTCTTCATAACTTGATCTTGAAACAAAATCCAAATAACTATTTTGAAGTCCACAATTATTATTCTTTTCAGTCAATTGTGCTGACTGAACTGAGTCCTTGATGAAGATTAATGTTAGGGATACTGATCAGAGTTGGTGCATTTCAACTATATCATGCTATTTCATGACCCAAATCTTAGTTTCTTAATGTCACTTCTGAGAATCAAAGGTCCATGATTCTAGAAATAAATATATTATTGAGACCAAATGTTAGTAACAACAATACCACTATTATTGATGCCTAATCCATTTCAAAATGAAAGAATGAAGATGACTATAAAAAATATACTATTTATGACAACTATAAAAATTATTACAGACTCACATTAATAAAAAAAAAAAAATGAATCTTGCCTTACCAGAGGAGATAAAATAGATCAGGGCTTCTAAATATCCTGGAAAGACTTGCATGAACTGATGCTGAGTGAGATGAACAAAACCAGAAGAACATAGGGGTGATGATCGACCTTAGTGGATTTGCTCATTCCATCAGTGCAAAAATCATGGACAATTTTAGTGTATCTGTGACGGAGAATACCATCTGTATCTAGATGTATCTGTGGAGTTGAAACAAAGACCATTACTTTCAATTTTAAAAAAAAAAGTTGCCTTATATTATACTATATAATTTTGCTATCTCTAATATTTTATTTTTTCCTCAAGGATATGATTTTTCTCTCAACACAGTCAATTTTGGTCAATGTATAGCATGGAAAAAATGTAAAGATTATCAGCCTGCCTTCTGGGGGGGGTGGGGAAGAAGGAGGGAAGTGGGGGAAATGTATAAATTTAAAACTTCACCAAAAATGATAGGTAGAAACTATTATTGTATATAATTGAAAACAAGTAAAATATTTATATAAAATTAATTAATATTACCATAAAATACACTATTTATGACAACTATATGAATTATTACAGACTCATATTTATGAAAAAAATGAGTCTTGCCTTACCAGAGGAGATAAAAACAGATCAAAATGAGCCAAATCAAGATATTTTTTCATGGGCTCAGAGTATATTTTCCTCTGGGGAGGTAGGTAACTAAAAATCCCCAGTGTTATATTTACATTGCCCTAAGTTTTTTTTCATTTAAGAATGCATTCAAATTTTTACTACTATAAAAGACACGTTTACCCCAAGGTGACTTGTTTTAAACATGGTATCCTATCTTAAGAAACCCCCCCCCAGAAATTTATTTAAAAAACTTAAAATGAGATGCAGTAAAAGTTACAGGAGGTTCTAAGAGACAAGACTGCTATTGTACAGATCTATTCCATCCAAAAATACAATTAACTAAGTAAATGCAAATTTGAAAACAATATTGGTAATTATTTTAATGATAACAGATATAACATAATGACAATAAAAATTAGAGATTTTATGCTAATATCTGCATATCTTTATTTCATTAGTATCCCTGAAGCATTAAATATATTTGAATATTTATCAAATTATACTATTTTAAAATAATTCAACCTAGTAAGTAACACACATTAAAAAGTTTTTAATCAAAATTTTCCTAACTGCTGATGAAAGTAAAAATATTTTTGCATTATTTATAAAGGAATATTAGGTGAATGCCTATTTTCAGATTCTTATATAAAAATTATACCTATTGAATAATGGAACTATCTTATTACAGACTTATTACTTATGGAAGACATTATTAAAGTAGTTGCTCTTCCAAAAGTTTATAGATATGCTCTTATATATTAGAATATCTGACACAATTTATAAATATATAAGTATTTATATGTAAATAATATATATTCATATAAATATAAATCAAATATTGTGGATAGTAGGTGCTATAAATTAAAACATTAGTCATGAAAACATTAATATCACATGGAAGGAAACAAATCATTTGGCACAGAAAAAAATTCAAAGGTGACAGGCACTAGGATTTAGTCCAGTAAAATGTTAAATATTTAGTACAATATTAAAGGTTTTAGGGAACTAGGGAATTCTGAAGCTTATGTTGCTTGGAAATAATAATTCACTCTGAGATCTCATTAGCTTCCATGGATTTAATTATCTCTATGCTGATTAGTTTCAAATCTGTCTATTCAGTCTAATTTCTCTACTGACCTCTAGTCTCGCATGTCCAACTGCCTTTCAGACACTTGGTATTGGAGTCTAGTAGATATGTTATACCCAACATGTTCAAAATTAAACTCATCTTTCTCCTGCTTCCAAGATTTCCTACTATGGTTAGGGTAGCACCATCCTCGCAATCTCTTAGATATACCACATATCCAAGAATCCACTCCATTTCTCATCTTTTAGATCCAATCTGTTGCCATGGCCTACAAATTTCACTTTTGTAATATTTCTTGAATCTGCTCTCTCGATACTGTCACAATCTTGATGCAGGCCCATATCACTTTTAGCCTCTATTATTGCAAAAGCTTACTGGTTCCTCTTCTTGACACAAGTCTCTCTTTAATATTTTAGAGCTACACAGAAACTGTGTAAAAAAAAATAGGAATGAAATGGATTGTGGTTAGTGATATCAATATGAACTATCTGGGAAGAGAGACAGGAATTGTACATGGGAAGGGAGACTGGAATTATATTAGGGGAAAAGGGGGAATTAAACTAAAAGGCAATTCCCTGGATTAAAATGTAGAGACAGGGATAAAAATAATTATGACAGCATCTAACTGGCAGTTGATACAATGGCTCTAGACTAGTTTCTCTTCCACATACAAGTTATTCCATCACTTGGCTCCTGAAATTTTCTCTGGCTATCACTTTTACCTGGAATGTTCTCCCTCATCACCTCTAAATCTTGAATTCTCTGACTTTTATCAAGCCCCACCTTAAATCACAAATTTAACAGAACCTCCCAATCCCTCTTAATTTTAATGCTTTCCTCTGTTATTTCTTATTTATTCTCTATTTTCCTTGTTTACAAACTTTTATTTTTGTGTGGTCTTCCCCATGAGATTATGAATTCCTTCAGTTTCAGGTACTGTCTTTCATCTTTCTTTATATCTCTGGTGTTTACATTAGAGAAATTCATAGGAACTTAAATGATTATTGACTGACTGAATATAACAACATCTCTCAATCAATTCATTCAATAAGATTTCAAAGGTAACATGAAGCAAAAAAAAGAATGATAGATAAAAGTTGTAAGGATATATGTTTTATTTTTCTTTAAAGACTAAAAACTTTATTATACATGAAGCCTGGAATTGTCTGCCTCAGGAAATAGCAGGTTCTCACTTATTGCACATATTAAATGGAAGCTAGAAGACTGTTAATATTTCTGTAGAAGAAATTCATAAACAAATGAATATAAGACTAAATGACCTCTGAGATCTATTGTCACTAAAAGATTCTTTGATTTTTGCATGAAATACTCCAGTTGATTCTATCAGAAAAAAATGCAATCAGAATGAGTTAATAGACTCTTAGACACAGTCCTGCAAAGACAGAAAATGAAAGAGGAGAAATACAGTCAGACAGATTCCATAAATAATCCTTGTGAATGTTTTCTTGGGCTTCCAATGAGATAAAGAAACACTGAATTTTATAAAAATCACAAATGTCACCTGATCTTATTGTAATTACCATTTTATTCCAATCTCTACATCTTTAATCCAAGGAGTTTCTCTTAGGTCAGGTCTGTTGTTGTTTTATTTTTTTCATAATTCAATTGCAGTCTCTTTTCCTGGGTAGTTTTTATTGATATGACTCAGGCACACACCATTTCACTTCTATTTTTGACAGTTTCTGTGTGGCTCTAAAAACATTTCAATACTCCAATCAGGTGTGTAATACTGTAGGTTGTAAAACATTTGCAATGGAAGTTCTGTATTGGGAAAGGGAATTTACTCTCTGGGAATTCCCTCTGTATAATGATATAAAACATGTATTAGAGAATTAAATATATTTATATCTCATGAATGAAAACCACAAAAATATTTTTATGGTGCTTTACAGTTAAAAATTGCCTTAATCATAACTCAACAAAATAATATGTTTGACTTTCTAGTTTTTACATAAAAAAGTAAGAATTGAAGCAATTAAGTCACTTGTCCATAGTCACAGAGCTAGGAAATGCATGATGTAGGACTCCAATCTAAGTGATATGAATCTGAATCTGAATCTTGGGTCTCTTGGGTCTTGGGTCTCATTTTTTTTTCATAAGCAATTTCCTCAATTTTACAAAGTCTTCAACCTTGAAATTTCTGAAATAAAAATATTTGAAGACTATTTCAGAGTATGCAATGTTTTCACATGTGTCCCTTATTGCAATATAGATTACAGATAGTTTAAAAAATCTTTTTATGAACATTTTTAAAAAAGATAGGTGTATTTATACTCTGATTTGTTCTTCATTTTTGCCTGGCATTGGAGGGATTTTAAAAGCAATAACATTCAAAAGCAATATTTCCCTTCTTACATTAAATGTGATCTGAATGGCCTTAGATTCCATTTTAAAAATTGCACAATTTCCAATTACACTTAATTGGGAATTCTACTTATTAAAAATACTGGTATTTCCCTTTCATTTACTAAAACTGTAACTTCTACTTACTACAATTCATTTCTTCTCTTTATTTTTCTCTACTACATCCGAAATTACACTCCTTGCAGCACAAATTTAGTACTGATTAATTTGAAGACCTGGTTTCTTTTCTACTTTTGAAAGAAAGCAAACCGAAATCCCTACCATTCTCTAGTAAAACTCCCACTATCCTCTGTATTTCCAGAGTGCCTTTCAAAATGATTCATTCTCATTTCAAGATGTCAAGGTTGGATACAATTTTCCAGATTGAGGAACTGATATAAATAGATCAAATAGGTTTGAATTTGATGAAACCAAAGAGCCTGAATAATCTCTGAACATGATCTCGGATATATTGGTGATAAAATTCCTATTAATGCTTTACTTAGGCAGTTAGATGCTACAAGTTCCTGTGCATATATTTATTTATAAATGTCCCCAAAGCACACTCAGATCACTACTCTGCTAAAAACAAAACACAAAACAAAACAAAAATTAAACACTCTCTTTGTTGAAAGTTGGTACACCAATCTAGAACTCTATTAAAAATCTTGTGTGACAAGAGCCAAGACATTTTTCAGTGCACCCATCAAGAATTTTAAAAATTTCAACAAGGAAAAAAATAATGAGTAATAAAATTGCTTCTTAAATGTGTTAAACAGAGAGAGTAGCTTTTCTTTTAGAACCAGCTTTTATTAGAATCCTATGGATCCCAATCTATTATTATTGTTTTAAAATAAGACTGCTGCCTAAAGAAATTTTATTTTTATGACTTACTTGTTCATAAACGAGTTAAAAAATTGTAGCAGAAATTAACACATGGGCAAAACTAATGTCTGTGTATAAGGAAAAATTTTAAAGAGGCAACATTTCTAAATAATTCTTCTACATGCAAGCTAGCTTATATACAGATCAGAATGATGAAATTTTAGTGAAAACTATGCTATTCGTAAACTCCAAATTTTATGGATATAAAGAACTTTAAAGCAAGGGTTAAGAAATTCCAGTATTTTACCTTTTTTATTAGTGCTAGAATGTAGTCTGTCATAATGAAAAAACTAATAGTAATAAAAAATCCCACTTTGAACTAGGCAACATTATGACACTATAGTTTATGTTGACCTCTACTGCAAGGATCTTAAAAAACAATATTTCAGTATATATTTACTATATGATATATATTTCATTATAGGGTAATGAGGGTAGCAAAAATATTGTCATAAGCATGGTATTGAATGAAAAAAATCATACATATAGAGCTGAAAGATAGCTTAGAGGTAATATAATAAAATGTCTTTTAGGATTGGTGACCAGGGAAACTGAAATACAAGGAAATTAAGTGATTTGTCTAGGACAATGGAGGCAAAAAGAATCAGAAAGGAGTTCAGGTTCACTCAATTTATAATGTCTCAACTATGAGTCAATATATCAGTGTTCTAGACTTCCAGCCAAGATGGCAGAAAAAAGACAGGCATTCTGTTAATTGTTCCTCTTTCACCTCAAAAACAACATGAAAGAAACCTCTTAACAGAAATTAAATTGACAAAACTCAGGAAGAGAATCTAGGGAAATAACACTTACCAAGAGCGTCTTTCTCAGGGGCCCATGGGTGAGCTGGGAAACAAGAGTAGAGGGTCAGCTTAGGTATAGCAGCTAGGGAAAGCCAGAAGGCCTGCCTCAGCTGTTGGTGAGTGGAGGGTACGAGATCCAACTTTAGTTGTGTCTTGGGGGGAGAGGAGCTACAGGAGGGTGAGTTCCAGCACAGAATTTCAGAACATGTCTGGAGAACAACCAGCTGGGCCAGGAACCTGAGCTCCATACTTTCAGCTGGGCCTTTTGCCCAGAACAAACAATAAACAATACGCACCCCCCTCAGGCATGGGCAACAGTTTACTCAGTAAAGAGAGATTAACTCCCTCCCCCAGGGCTCAGAACATTGTTCAGGTCAAATCAGACCCTTCTGCTGAAGGCCCCAAACACTCCAGAGAAAGCAACCAGCACTCAATACCTGCTAGCCCTTGGAATTATTAAACCAAGTGAACAAAGCCTCTAGGAAAGCAAACCTCTGAGAGCCAGCCCCCCACCCTACCCCAAACACAAGATGCTAGAAATGAGAAGAAAGGCCATGTAAAAAGGGGGGCCCATGGAGAAATACTTAGAAAAAAGCAGATTCTAACCCAGAAAGATCTAGCACTTCCCAGGAGAATGTGAATTGGTCTCCAGAGCAGAGAACTTCCTTGGAGAAATCAGGAAGGAGTTTAAAAATCAATTGGAAAAATTGGGAAAAGAAACTCAAGGAAAATTAACATCTTGCAACAAGAAAACAAATCCTTGGAAAATACATTTGTATAAATACAAAATGAGAATAACACTCTCAAATCTTCAATTGGGCAAATGCAAAAAGAAAATGATTCTCTCAAAACTACACTTGGGCAAATGGAAAACTCCTTCAGAAACAGAATTGATCAACTGGAAAATGAGTTGCAAAAGATAAATAAATAAAATTCTTCTTCTCTAAAAAGAAGAATAGAATCAGTGGAAACTAATGACTTTATGAGACAGCAAGATTCTGTTAAAGAAAACAACAAGATTGAAAAAATTAAAAAAAAATAAAATAACTGATCAACAAAACCACTTAACCTCGAGAACAGGTCAAGGAGGAACAACCTGAGAATTATAGGACTTCCTGAAAGCAATGAAGAGAGGGGAAAAAAAGCCTGGACTTAATATTGCAGCATTTAGTGATAGAAAACTGCCCTGATATCATGGAACCAGAAGGCAATATAGTCATTGAAAGAATATATATTGATCCCTTCCAGAAGGAGATCCTAAAATGAAAAAAAAAAAAATGTTGCAGCCAAATTTCAGAACTATCAGATAAAAGAAAAAATCCTGAAAGCAGTCAGAAAGAAAAACATTAAATACCAAGAAGCCACAGTAAGGATTACGCAGGATCTGGCTACATCAACATTGAGGGACCTAAGGTCCTAGATTGAGATATTCCAGAGAGCAAGGGAACTTGGAATGCAGCTAAGAATCCACTTTCCAGCTAAGCTGAGCCTTCTCTTCAAGGGGAAAAGATGGGCATTTAATGAAATAGGAGAATTCCAACTTTTCCTGATGAAAAGATCAGAGCTAAATAGAAAATTTGGGCCTCAAACAGGAGACTCAAGAGATACATGAAAAGGTAAAAAAATGGTAAAGAAAAAAATCTGCCATCCAATAAGATGAAACCAGCTATATACCCACTTAGGAGAAAGAGACTTAATAACTCTTGAGAACTGCAACTCTATTACAGAGAATATACTTAGGCAGAAGTGATGGACTCTCATAACATATCTGTGACTCAGTAGGATTTCAAAACTATACCTCCTTAAAAAGTGGGACAGTAAGGAGATGGGAGGATAGAGAATACTGAGTGTGGTAAATCTCATTACATCAAGAGGTACAAAAAACTTAATGTAATAGAATGAAAGAAGGGAGGAGGTGAGAACCACTTGAATCTTCATCTCACCAGACTTGGCTTAAAGTTAACTTAGACAGATTAATTTAAGTTAAGAAACTTATCTTACCTTTCCAGCATTAAAACGGGAAAAGGAGAGGGGGGATGGGGAGGGGAGAAAAAGGGGAACTAACAGAAAGAAGGGAGGAAGGGGAAAAGGGAAAGGGGAAATAAAGGGCAGGTGCTTAATATAGGAGGGCAAATACACTGAAAATGGTAGTATTCAGAAACAAAACAGTGGGGAATATAGATAAAGGGAAAAAAAGGGGGAAATACAAACAGAAGGAAGATAGCATGGAGGGCAATAAAGAGATAGTAATTATAACTTTAAATGTGAATGGGATGGACTCTCCCTTAAAACTTAAGTGAATAGCAGACTGGATTAAAAACCAGAATCCTACAATATGCTACTTACAAGAAACTCATTTGAAGCAGAGAAATACACATACAGCAAAATTAAATGGTTGGAGCAAAGTATATTTTGTTTCAGTTGGCATGAAAAAAGCAGGAATAGCAATCCTTATCTCAGACAAAGCAGCTGCAAAAATAGTCTTAAAAGATATAAGGAAGGAAAATATATCCTCCAAAAAGGTGCCATGGACAATACAGTAATTTCAATACTAAATAAGTATGCATCCAATTGTATGGCATCCATATGCTTAAGAGGAGAAGTTGAAATAGATACAGGAAGGCATAAACAGCAAAACTGTACTAGTGGGAGACATCAGCCTCCACTCTCAGATTTAGAAAAATCTAACCATAAAATAAGCAAGAAGTAAGTTAAGGAGGTAAATAGATAGTTAGAAAACCTAGACCTGATTGATCTATGGAGGAAATTGAATGGGAATAGAAAGGAATATACTTTCTTTTCTGCAGTACATGGCACTTAACACAAAAATTGACCGTGTACTAGGGCACAAAAACCTAATGATCAATTGTAGAAAGGCACAAATAGTGAATACATCTTTCTTAGATAATAATGCAATAAAAATCATATACAATATTGGGTCAGGGAAATACGGACCCAGAACTAATTGGAAAGTAAAAAAAAAAACTCATTTTAATGAATGAGTGGATCAAACAACAAATTATCGAAAGAATTATTTCATTCTAGATAATATTAATGAAGCAACATACCAAAACCTATGGGATACATTCAAGGCAGTTGTCAGGGTATATATTATATATTTAAATATTTCCATGAATAAATTATAAAAAGAGGAAATCAATGAACTACATATGCAATTTAAAAAATTGGAGCTAGAACAAATTAAAAACCCCTTAATTAAATATAAAATTAGAAATTCTAAAAATTAAGGAGAAATTAATAAAATCAAAAGCAAGAAAAGTATTGAACTAATGAATAAATCCAAGAGCTGGTTTTATGAAAAAAAAACAATAAAATTGATAAAATTCTGCTCAATTTGATTAAAAAAAAGAAGAAAACCAAATTGCTATTATCATATATGAAAAAGGTGAAATCACTACTAATGAGGAGGAAATTAAAATAATAATTCAGAATCATTTTTTCCAACTCCATGCCAATAAATCTGACAATCTAAGTGAAATGGACAAATATTTACAAAAGTATAAGTTGTCCAGATCAAATGAAGAAGAAAATGAAAACCTAAATGACCCTGTCTCAGAAAAAGAAATTCAATAAATCATTATTGAACTCCCTAAGAAAAAATCTCCATGGCCAGATGGATTCACAAGTGAATTCTATCAAACATTTAAGGAACAATTGGTTCCAATTATATATAAACTCTTTGGGAAAATAGGTGAAGAAGGAACTCTGCCGAACTTTTTCTATGACACCAATATTGTGCTGATACCTAAACCAGATCAGTTAAAACAGAGAAAGAAAATTACAGACCTATCTCCCTGATGTATATATAGATGCAAAAATCTTAAATTAAAATCTTAGCAAAATTATCACAAGTTATCACTAAGCTTATATGTTATCATCAAAGTACGATTTATACCAGCAATGCAGGGTTAGATCAATAGTAGGAAAACTTTTAGTATAATTAAATCAATAACAAATCTATCAGAAATCATATGATCATAGCAATAGATACTGAGAAAGCTTTTGACAAAATACAGCACCCATTCCTACTAAAAACACTTGAGAGTGTAGGAATAAAAGGATTGTTCCTCAGAATAACAAGTAGCATCTATCTGAAACATCAATAAGTATTATATCCAATGGGAATAGAATAGAGCCATCCCCAATAAGTTCAGGGATGAAAAAGGATTCCCATTATGACCACTACTATTCAATATTGTATTAAACATGTTAGCTTCAGCAATAAGAGAAGAAAAAGAAATTAGAATTGATAAGGAAGAGACAAAACTCTCACTCTTTGCAGATGATATAATGGTATACCTAGATAATTCCAAAAAATCATTTACAAAACTCCTGGAAATAATTAACAACTTTAGCAAAGTAGCAGGATATAAAATAAACCCTCATAAATCCTCAACATTTCTCTATATGATAAGCAAGATACAGCAGAAAGAGCTAGAAATAGAAATCCCATTCAAAATAACCTCAGAAAAAATAAAATACCTGGGAGCCTACCTGCCAATGCAGACTCATAACCTTTTTTGAAAACAATTACAAAACACTCCTCAACAAATAAAATCAGATTTAAATACCTGGGCAAACATCAACTTTTCATGGATGTGAACTAATATAATAAACAAGCTAAATAATAAAAATGACAATTCTACTGAAATTAAACTACTTGTTTAGTGCCCTACCAATCAAAATTCCAAAAAAAATACTTCAATGATTTAGAAAAAGTTGTAAATAAATTTATGTGGAGAAATAAAAAGTCAAGAATTTCAAAGGATTCAATGGAAAAAAGTGCATTGAAGGTGGCTTAGTCTTACCAGATATAAATTATATTAGAAAGTATCAGTCCTTAAAAACTGTCTGGTATTGGTTAAGACATAGAGTGGTAGATCAGTGGAACAGACTAGGAGCAATAGCAGGAAACGACTATAGTAATCTGATGTTTGATAAATCCAAAGAGTCCAGCTATTGGGATAAAAACTCTCTTTTTGATAAAAACTGTTGGGAAAATTGAAAGTCATTACTGAAGAAACTTAAATTAGACCAACACCACACACCCAATGCTAAGATGAGATCAAAATGAATACAGGATTTAGATATAAAAACATTATTATGTGTAAACTAGAAGATCAAGGAGTATTTGAACTGTCAGATTTATTTAAAGGGAAGTATTTCATGAACAAGGAAGGGGTGGGGAAGACCATTAAATCAAACTAGTTAATTTTGATTACATTATATTAAAAATTTTTGAACAGACAAAACCACTGTAACTAAAATCAAAAGAAATATAGTAAATTGGGAAAAAAATTTACAACTAGTATTTCTGACAAAGGACATATTTCTAAAATATACAGAGAACTGAGTCAAATTTTCAAAAGAAAAAAAGCCATTCTCCAATTGACAAATGGTCAAAGGATATGCAAATGTAATTTACAGCTGAGGAAATTAAAGTGAACTATAATCATATGAAAAATTGCTCTCATTACTTATTAGAGAAATACAAATTAAAGCATCTCTGAGATATCACCTAACACCTCTCAGACTGGTCAATATGACCAGAAAGGACAGTGATCCATATTGGAAGGGATGTGGGAAATCTGGGGCACTGATGCATTGTTGGTGGAGCTGTGAATTCATCCAATTTTTCTGGAGAGCAATTTGGAATTATGTACAAAAAGCAACAAAAATGTGTGTACCCTTTGAACCAGCAATACCACTACTGGCTCTATACCTTGAAAAGATTATGAAAAAGGGTAAAACATCACGTGTATAAAAATATTCCTAGCAGCCTTGTTTGTGGTGGCAATGAATTGGAAATTAAGTGAATATCCTTCAATTGGTGAATGGCTTAACAACCTGTGAGATATATCTATATATATCTATATATCTATATCTATATATATATATCTATATCTATATCTATATATATATATATATATAGATATATATATATACATGTGTGTGTGTGTGTGTGTGTGTGTGTGTGTATATGTCATGGAACACTATTGTTCTATTAGAAACCAGGAGGGATGGTAATTCATGGAAGCCCGGAGGGATTTCTATGAACTAATGCTTAGGGAGATTAACAGAACTAGAAAGACACTGTATACACTAGCAGCAATATGGGGGTGATGATCAACCTTGATGGACTTGCTCATTCCATCAGTGCAACAACCAGGGACAATTTTGCATCATTTGCAATGGAGAATTCCACCTGTATCCAGAGAGGGAGTTGTGGAGTTTGAACAAAGACCAAAGACTATTATCTTCAATTTAGAAAAACCAAACAATTATCTTATTGTGCGGTTTTTGTTATCTCTTATACTTTTCATTACATTCAACTGAAATCAATGTATACCATGGAAACAATGTAAAAGCTAACATATTGCCTTCTGTGGGGGGGGGTGGGGGAGGCTAGCAAGAATGGGGGACAATTTGTAACCTAAAAATGAATAAAATCTTTCAAAAAATAAAGATATCAGTGTTCTAATTATTTTTTTTTTAGTATTTCACTATGTTACCAGAGACAAGTTCCTTCCCCATTCATGTCCTTATTTGCCTCACTTAGAATATGAGGAGTTTTTGACTAATCTCTAAGAGGTTTTCCAGCAATAAAATTATACTTCTTTTTCAATTCAATGTATCTATATGCACTCTTTTTTAAGAAACTTGCATAGTAGAATTTGCAATTTGCCATTCACTGTCTGATGTCTTTTCTTCTTTTTTTTTACACCCATACAATTTGAATTGTTTTGTTTCAATAGTAGAACTTTTTATATTGCAGGTTACCCTCTCATTACTTTAACAAGGTAGACATTTTTTTATTTTAAGTTGTTTCTTTCTTTCATGTTGAAAGACCACATTTAGTCAGCCAGTTCATACAATATGAAAGTAGTAATGCTCGTGTTACTTTGTGACTTTTTACATTATAATATTCCTTTGCTGCTATTATTTTGATCTCTAGTTGGATGGTCTGATTCAGTATATCACTTGCTAATTGGTTCCCTGAATTGGGAATTATATTGTTGGATATCTGACATATACCAAGGACATTATCAGGTAAAACTTTAAATGCATAGTCTGCCCATTTGCTTCCTCGTTTATATCCTTTATTATAGTTAGAGTAGTTGATAAATTTTCTAGATAATGCTTCCTTGTGATTTTTTTCCTAAGAATTATTTATTTCATCATCTTGTATTTAAAATTTTATATTTGAAGTTCTATTTGCTTTCTCTTGCACTATAGCCTTTTTCTTTTTAGCAAGGCAAATGGGGTTAAGTGGCTTGCCCAAGGCCACACAGCTAGGTAATTATTAAGTGTCTGAGACCGGATTTGAACCCAGGTAATCCTGACTCCAAGGCCGGTGCTTTATCCACTACACCACCTAGCTGCCCCTCTATAGACTTTTGTTTTTAATCCATCCTTCAACATTTCTATTGTTCTCCCATGAAATAGAAAGCTGCTTTACAACACTCTACCTTTTAAACAATTTCAACATCATGTTATATATCATTTCAAAAAACTGAAACTCATATATAGTCACTTAGATGCACATGAAAACAAACATTTGATTCAGAGTTCATATATGTTCCCTTCTGCTTTAATGATTCCCTAGTCAAAGCTTAAGATATAATTTTTATTGCTTGTATTGATCACATTTTTCCTCCTTTTAAACAGTAAGTTTTCAGAATATAACAGAAAGTTATTTTTCACAGTGGACACCCTGAGATTTAAACCAGTTAACATATCAGATTTGATCTTTTGAGGTCAGGCCCACTGCTCTTTACCATTTTACCAGTGTACGCAAAATATTAGAATGGTCACTTTGAAAACTGCAAGACAATATCCTATCCCTAAAAATTCAATTATATTTCTGATTAATATCCCTTTATTATGGATAAGTTAAGATCCTAAACTCTGATGATACAGACAAAAGTATCCCATTTCCTTCTGGCAAAGAGGTTAAACTTCTGATTATATATCACATGGACACAGATGAAAGAGTAACAAGCAAAATTTCAAAAATAGAAGAAAGAAAGGGTAAAGAGAGGATAGATGGAAGTGACAGAGATACAGAGAGACAGAGAGGGAGAGAGATAGAGAGACAGACAGACAGAGAGAGGGAGAAAGAGGGAGAGACAGAGAGAGTCAGAGAGAGACAGAATCATCTTTCTCAATGATAAACAAGTTTAGGGGGCAGGAGATGTATGTTGAATCTGCAATAGAAACTAAGATAGATTCATCAGGGAAGTAGAAGGAAAAATTATAGACAGCAGTGTCATGGAAGTTAAAAAAAACCTATAAAGAGGCTGTTAATGGAGGTATTTTACTTCTTTTTATTCCTACATCTTTTATTAATATTAACTTCACTTGACCAAAACCTGTCTCATGGGGATGTAATTTTTACTGAGAAGTTTGAAGTATTCTTAAGGTAAGAATCCAGAGGAAAAAAAGTCTGAATTGTCCTTGACTTTTTGGTGTCATGTAAATTTTCCTCTTCATTGAGCCTAATAATGAATCCTCTAAAAGTACTTTACTCTATAACCTGATTTACTTTATCTGTTGTTTACCAGTTTGTTTCCTTACACAATGTAAGAGACTTTTTTTAACTAAGTTTGTTTAACTTTTCTGTTATTGAAAGAAGTATGGAATTATGAATCATTGTTCTCTTTAAATTTTATGTACAACATTTTACACAATTACAAATTTGTAAAAGAAATATTTCTGTCACTCTGACATATTTTTTCCTTGTAATAAGCTTTGTCAAAATCCTCATGATTATTCAGGTTTGCTCTGAGACCTAAACCTATACTTGAACATAATAATGAAAGCTAGGCTTTTACATCCATAATTTCAACATCATGGAAAAAATATATTTGACAGCAGTTACCTAATCCATGGACTAAGAGAGTAGATAATTATTCTATAACAAGGCCAAAGACAACTGAGACTTTGGAAAGGTCATTGGATTTGATGACCTTTGTTAGAACAATATGAGTATAGTTAGAAGAACAGAATTGAGATTAGTTGCATTAGAAAAGTGAATAGATGTGATTAGTGTCAAAAAAAAGTAAAATGAAATACGGTAGATTGGTGCCAAAATGTAAAATACATGTAAAGTCAAGAAAACTAAATTTTATTATAGAAGGATGATAATTCACATTGCATTTTATAGTTTACAAAGCTCTTATAACTTTAAAAGACTGAAATAGATTTCAATACACCAGAAAGGTATTCTATTCAAATTTTAAAACTTAGAAGTCAAGGTTTGTATTATCTTTGTAATAAATATGAATGTTAAAAAGGCAGGAATGTCAATCTACAACTATCTTTATGTGCATAGTAAGAAAATCTGCTATGGGTACTTTATCTCAGATTCTAACCTCCAAGTCCTACATGAAGTCTGATTTTCGAGAGCACAAATGCACTATCAGAATTATAATAGATTTATTAAAAATGTGTTTGATTAGAGCTAAAAGATGTTTCTGCAATTCAAATTTTATTTTATTTTGCAAATTACATACAGTGATAGTTTTTCACCGGTAATCCAAAAGAAAATTCACGAGTTTCACATTTTTCTATCACCCTTTGTTCCCTGACATCTTCTCATGGCAGCAAATTGTCTGGAAAAATTGCTCATGTACATTTGTGTTAAATCTGTTTATATATTAGCCATTTGCAAAAGAAGAATTAAAAGTAAAGGGAAAGGAAAAATTTGATGAGAAAGGAAATTAAAATATATAAGAGAAGTTTTAAACAGATCAATTTATGTGCATTCAGATTTAGTGTCCCCCTTCATCCTTCCCCTCAAATGTGAATGTCATTGTCCAGATCAGACCTCTTAAGGGTTGTCCTTGTCTCTGAACTGTTGAGGTGAGCTGCATCTCTCATAATTGATAAACTCACAGTGTTGATGTTAATGTGTGCAATGTTTTCTTAGTTCTGATTTTCTCGGCATCAATTCATGTAATTCTTTGCATGCTTCTCTAAAATTTGAATACTCATGATTTTTGATAGAATAGTACTTCATAACACTCATTTAATGCAATTTGTTCAACCATTTCTCGACTGATGGGCATCCCCTAAATTTTTAGTTCTTTGAAACTAGAAAAAGAGCTGCTAAAAATATTTTAGAATATGTGAGGATTTTTCTGGTTTTTTTTTATGATTTCTTTTGTATATATAGGGCAATTATTTCTATTAGTGGGTCAAAGGAAGTTAGATTGCTCTTTGGGCATAGTTCCAGATTGCTCTGTAAAGTGACTGGAACAGTTTTGTTGCTCCAGATGAATATTATTACTATTTTTTCTAATTATGAAAAATAGTTTTTTTGTAACTTAATTGGTATGTAACTGAATAGGTAATTTAATTTGAACAGAATTGAATAGAATTCATCTTTTTACCTCGACTTTATAATTGTTAAGAACTGATTTTTTTGTTTGAAAAGCATTTTGTAATTGTGTTTATATAGTTTCTGGATTTGCCTTAGATAGTAGATACACAAGTATTTTATCTTTTCTATAGTTACTTTAAATGGAATTTCTTTTTCTCTCTTGTCCTTGGGCTTAATTGTTCATATATAGAAATGCTAATGATTTATGTGAGTTTATTTTGTACCCATTTACTTTGTTGAAGTGGCTAACTGTTTCAAGCAGTTTTCAGCTGTTTTTTAAGGTTCTCTAAGTGCATCATTGAAAATACTGCTTCCTTAATGCTTAATCTAATAGCTTCAATTTCATTTTCTCCTCTTTTTCTTAAAGCTAATATTTCTAATCCTATTGAATAGTAGTAGCAATAATGGGCATCCTTGTTTCTGTTTCATCCCTGATGTTATTGGAAAAGTTCCTCCTTTATTCCCATTACATGTTACTTGTTGGTGATTTTAGATAGACACTGCTTATTGTTTTAAAGAAAATTCCATTTATTCTTCTATTCTGCAGTATTTTTAAATAGGAATGGATATTGCATTGTCTTTTTTTTTGTTTTAGTTTTTTCAATGCAATGGGGCTAAGTGATTTGCCCAAGATCACACAGCTAGGTAATTATTAAGTGTCTGAGGTCGAATTTGAACTAAGGCCCTCCTGATTCCAGGGGCAGTGCTCTATCCATCATGCCACCTAGCAGCCTCTGATATTGTATTTTTTAAAAGTTTTTTTAAATTATCTAATGAAAGAATCATTATTTCTATTTATTTATTGATTTAGTTGAAGGTTTTCCTATTATTGAACTATCCAAGTCTACCTAGTATAAATATTACTTACCTGATCATAGTGCATTATGCTTGTAATAACTTGTAATATATTTGGTAAAATTTTATTTTAGCTTAATACAGAGTTATTCATGAGTGAGATAAATCTTTTTTTCTTTGTTTCTGCTCATTCTTCTTAAGGTATCACCAACTTATTGGTGTCATAAAAGTAATTTGGCAGAATTCCTTTTTCTTCTCTATTTAAAATAGTTTATATCAAATTGGAATTAATTGTTCCCTAAATGATTGCTAGAATTCACTTATAAAATCATTTAGACCTGGAGTTTTTTTAATTAAGGAGTTTATTAATGGAATCTTAAATTTATTTTTCTGAAATGAAATTATTCTTGTATTTTATTTTTTTCTTCTGTTAACATGTGTAGTTAATATGTTTGTAAATATTTATCCATTTCACTTAGATTTTCAAATTTGTTGTCATATAGTTGGCCCAAATAGCTGTGAATAATCACTATAATTTCCTCCTACTGCTACTGATTTGATTTTCTTTTTTTATTTAAGGTTAACTAAAGGTTTTTATATTTTATTGTTTATTTAATAAAATCAAATCTTAGTTTTATTTATTAGATCAATTGTTTCTTTACTTTCAATTTTATCATTTTCTCCTTTGATTTTCAGAATTTTTAATATGGCATATAATTGGGCATGTTTGAATTGTTTTTCCTAGGTTTTTAGCTGCATGCCCAATCCACTGATCTCTTCTTTCTCTGTTGTATTAATATAAGCATTTAGAAACATAAAATTTTCCCTAAAACCTGCTTTGGCATGACGTCATCTTGTTGTCATTTATTTGGATGAAATTGTTGATTATTCTATGATTTGTTGCTTGATTGACTCATTTTTTAAAAGGAAGTTATTTAGTTTCCAATTAACTTTTGGTTTTTAATTCCATGGCCCTTTATTACATAAAATTTTTATTGTAATATGATCTGAAAACATGCATTTAATATTTATACCATTCTGCATTTGATTGCTAGCTTTTGTGTGATAGAACATGGTTAATTTTGATATAGGGACCATGTAGTACAGAGAAAGAGGTATATTCCTTTCAGTTTTTCCAAAAAAAAATATTTAAATTTTCTAAGATTTTATCTTCTTAACTTTTGTCTTGTTTATTTTGTGTTTAGATTTATCTAACTCTGAGTGAGAGGGACTGTGATCTCCCATTATTATAGTTTTCATTCAATTTCTTCTCTAAGAATTTGGATGCTATACCACTAGGTGCAAACATGTTTTAAAATGATACAACTGTATTGTCTATAGTGTCTTTTAAGAAGATGTAATCTCACATTTTGCTCCAACCTTTTATCTTCACCCTATTTGTAACTTTATGATTCTAATGTGTTTCTTGTAAACAAGATATTGTAGTATTCTTTTTCAAATCCATTCTGCTATAAGTTCCTGTTTTATGGGAAAGTCAATCCCATTCACATCTAAATTTAAGATTACTAACTCCATATTTTCCTCATGCTATCCCCAATTGAATAACGAATTAGAAATTCTGAAAATTAAAGGTGAAATTAATAAAAATCAAAAGGAAGAAAAACAATTGAACTTATAAACAAAAGGAAGATTTTTTATTTTTATTTTAAAAAATAAAGAATATCAAATTGCAATATAAAAATCAATGAAGAAGAAATTAAAGTAATAATTCAGAACTATTTTGCCCAAAAGTATGCCAATAAATTTGGTAATCTAATTGAAATGAATGAATATTTTAAAAAATATAAATTGCCCAGGTAAAAAGAAAAGGGAATTAAATACTTAAATAATAGTATCTCAGAAAAAGAAATTCAACAGGCCATCAAGAAATCCCTAAGAAAAAATATCCAGGGTCAGATGAATTCACAAGTGAATTTTATCAAACATTCAAGGAGTAATTGGTTCCAGATCTATATAAACTATTTTAAAAATAGCTGAAGATGGAACACTGCCTAATTTCTTTGGTGACATCAATATGGTGCTGATAATTATGCCAGAAGAGTCATAACAGAAAAAGAAAATTAAAGACCAATTTCCTTAATGAATATGCATGCAAAAATGTCAATAAAATATTACCAAAACAATTATATCAGGTTATCATCAGGATAATACTCTATGACCAAGCAGGATTTATACCAGGTATTCAAGGTTGGTTCAATATTAGGAAAACTGTCAAAATAATTTATTAGATCAATAACACACCTAGCATAAATTATATGGCTTTCTCAACAGATGATGAGAAAAAACTTCTGTCAAAATGTAGGACCTATTCCTACTAAAAATGCTAGAGCATATAGGAATAAACAGTATCTATCTGAAATCATCAACAAGCATTACATGTAGCTGCTGAGGGGGGGGAGGGGAAGGGAGAGTGGATGGATATCTTGTAACTTAAAAATGTATGTGTTTATGTGGATGAAAAAATAAATGAATATGACTTAAAAACAATAAAATGGTCAAAGGATATGAAGAGACAATTTTTAAATGAAGAAATTAAAGATATATACATATATATATATATAATCATATGAAAAAATGCTCCAAATCACTATTGATTAGAAA
The DNA here is from genome assembly GCF_037893015.1 of Macrotis lagotis. NCBI lineage: Eukaryota > Metazoa > Chordata > Mammalia > Peramelemorphia > Peramelidae > Macrotis > Macrotis lagotis. The sequence goes on along the minus strand of NC_133663.1, from coordinate 113,398,010 downwards.
AATACAAAATAAAATAACAATGAGATATCATCTCACACCTATTAGTTTAGCCCCGAAGAGAAAAATGGAAGATGATCAATGTTGGAAAAATTGTGGGAGAATTGGGACATTGATGTATTGCTGGTGGAGTTGTGAATGAATCCTACGTTTATGGAGAGAAATAAGGAACTTTGCTCTTTGTCCCAGCAATTCCAATTCTAGGTCTATATCCAGAAGAAATTATAGAAAAAGGGAAAAGTCCTACATGTTCCAAAATATTCATAGCAGTTCCTTTTTAAGTGGAAAAGCATTGGAAATTGAGGGGATACCCATCAATTTGGGAATAGATAAGCAAGTTGTGATAACGTATCCTATGGAATGGTATAAGAAACTATAAATGGCCACACTTTAGAGAAGCAGGGAATGACTTATGGTATCTAATGTTGAGTGAAGGGGTTAGAGCCAAGAGAATAGTTGATATATCAACAATGTAAGATGAATAACCTTGATGGAAGCAACTACTATCAGCAGTCTAAAGAACTAGGACAACTATATTTGACTGGTTGTGGACTTATATGATCCCCAACCAGAGGAAGAAAAACAAACAAACAAAAAAAAAACCCACAGAGAAAATAAAACAACCTTTCAAATCTGATGAACACTTTGTAAAAATTATCTCGTATGTATTTCTTTCCCTTAATCCAAATTCCTCATGCCAAAAATTTAGTAATTTGTAAATATGTTTAATAATATATGTGTATATATATATACATATATATATATATTGTAACATGCTAACCTGACTATTCCCTGCTGAGGGGAGGGAGGGTGGGGAGGGAGGGTGGAGGGAAATTTTGTAACCTGAAAATATGCATGTAGAAATGAATGAAATTTTTTTTATAAAAAAGCATTAAAATATTCCAGGGGTATAAGGTAGAAGCATTCCCAATAAGAATGAGACTGAAACAAGGATACTCCTTGTCACCACTATTATTCAATATTGTGTTGGAAATGTTAAGTTGGTCAATAAGAAGAAAAAGAAATGGAAAGAATCATAATTGATAATGAAGAAACAAAACTCTCACTCTTTGCACATATCATGGTATACTTTGAGAAGCCTAGGAAATCATCTACAAATATGACTGGAAACAATTAACAACTTGAGCAAAGTAGCAGGATTTAAAATAAATCCACATAAAGCCTCAGCATTCTATATATTACTCACGAGAGAGAGAAGCAAAAGTTAGGGCAATCCCATTTAATATAACTTTGAACAATATAAAATACTTGGGAGTCTACGTGGACTCAGAAACTGTATGAATACAACTATAAAACATTTTTCAGGGGTGGCTAGGTGGGACAGTGGATAGAGCACTGGCCCTAGAGTCAGGAGTATCTGAGTTCAAATCTGGCCTCAGACACTTAATAATTGCCTAGCTGTGTGCCCTTGGGCAAGCCACTAAATCCCATTGCCTTGCAAAAAAATGTTTTTCACACATATAAAATCAGATTCAAATAAAGGGGTAAATAATCAACAGATAATGCATAGACTGAGTTAATATAATAAAAATGATAATTCTACTTAAATTAAACTTATTTAGTGCCACTCCAACCAAACTTCCAGAAAATTGCCTCAGTGACTTAGAAAAAAAAATAGTAATTAAATCCATATGGAGTAACAAAAAGTCAAGAATATCAAGGAAATTAATGAAAAATTCAAATGAAGTCATCCTCGTCATACAGTTCTAAAATTATATTATAAAGCATCAGTTATAAAAACTGTCTGGTACAGTTAAGAAATAGAGAGGCTGATCAGTACAAAAGCTTAGATGCAAAGAGACAGTAAGAAATAATTATAGTAATCTACTTTTTGATAAACCCAAAGAGTCCAGTTTCTGAGTTAAGAACTTAATCTTTGATAAAAAACTACTGGGAAAAATTGGAAGACTGTTATGGCAGAAATTAGGATTATACTAACATTTCACATCCTATAAGAAGATAAGTTCAAAATGGGTGCAGGATTTAGACATAAAAGACAATATTCTAAGCCAATTGAGAGACCAAGGAATGCTTACTTGTTAGATCTGTAGAAAGGGGAGCAGTTTATGACCAATTAAGAGATAGAGAACATTGTAAAAACTAAACTAGATATTTTTTAATACATTTAATTTAAAAGTATTTGCACAAGCAAAATCACTGTAACCAAGATCAAAAGGAAACAATGTTCGACACTAGTGTTTCTGACAAAGTACTAATTTCTAAAATACATAGCGAACTGAGTCAAAATAATAAAAATAATGTCATTCCTCAATTGACAAATGGTCAAAGGATATGTAAAGGCAATTCTCAGTCAAAGAAATCAAAGCTACTTATTCATAAAATTAGTTAATGAGAATGTTAAATATCACAAGGGTTACATATAGAACCCTGGCTTACTCCACTGGAAAACTTACACATTTAGATCAAATCATGATTAACTGCTTACTGTATAAATATTAAGTAATTTTGGAATCCATTTAATAGTATTATCTCATGTCTGCATTTTTCCCCACAAAACCGGCCCAAGATATTTCATCAAATGTTTTACTTATATTTTTCTAAACTATATAGCATTCTCCCAATCTATTCAAATTATAAACAATGAAAATATGGTATATTTGGTATGATTCTTTCTCCACTCTTCTATTTATCTCTTTATTTATTTGTTTGTCTGTTTGTTTGTTTTTTAGGTTTTCAAGGCAAATGGGGTTAAGTGGCTTGCCCAAGGCCACACAGCTAGGCAATTATTAAGTGTCTGAGACCGGATTTGAACCCAGGTACTCCTGACTCCAAGGCTGGTGCTTTATCCACTATGCCACCTAGCCGCCCTTATGCATTTACTTTTTTCCAATTTTATGGTTTTCTATTACTTTATCTCTTACTGTATATAATTAAGTCATATCTCTCATATTTTGCTACTGATATACTTTACTTCATATAATACCCACTTCAAAGGCAAACTCATCAATGAAGTCTTCTCTGGTCCAATATCGTCTATTGACTGTTATTCTTATGACACATTGAGGTTGGTGGTACTTATTCATATTCATATTTTAATTTGTATTTTTAGCATTTATTATGAAATTGTAAGATCCTTGATATATGGTGTCTTAATTCATCTTTACTGATCCATTGCTGACCATGGTGCCTTGAATATAGTAGACTCAATTTCATATGTGAAATTGGATATCCTGTTATTTTGGATACATAGGAACTTGCTCTATTATAAGTTTTTTAATTCATATAAAGTATTCATAGAAATGAACAAATTAATTTGATAATAAATAAATTCAGGCTTGAGAAAAGCATTAAATGATTGCAAAACCTCTCATACCACAGTTTATTCAAAGAATGAGTTTCAGAGCAATGGCTACCACTTTATGAAAACATGAAAAAATTGCAGTAACACATGGTATTATGAAAAAAATTGTTTTTTAGTAATTCTGAGTACATCAAAACCTGAGTTCTGTCAATGCAATTATTGAACTGAAACAATTTCAATTCATTTGCAGCATATGTTGTGTATATGACTTAATATCTTGTTGATTCTTACTAAAAATGCCTCTACATTTTTGAAATAAAATAGCTTTGAGAGTTTGTAGATGCATGATAAATTTCCCTAAGAAACAAGAGGGAAAAATTGCATCCCAAGATTTTATCCTTATGATAAAGTTTTACCTTGGATTTTCAATTGATTTTAACATTCTTTTTCTGAGAATCTCTATGCTGCATCATTTTACTGATGCAATAATTTCCCACATTCAAACCCTTGAAATTATAGTAAATCATCATGTTTTCATCCATATTATTGAAAGTTTCCCCAATCTGTTTGAAATGGTTCACTTTTAAAAAATTACTAAGATACTAAATGAATCAAGTAATTAAATAAAACTCAATATCCAAGAATTCCATATTCAGTGGAGCCTTTCTCTAATATAGAATTCAAAGTGGTGGGCCAGATTAAATTGACATTTTCCTTCCACGTATAGGATGTAATCAGGAGCTCTAATAATAATTTTTTTAAAAGTATATTCCATGACATAAAAATCTTAATAAACAATGTTTTAATAGAAAAATACTTTTAGAAGCAACTTTTGGAACATATAGAAAGATTTTATAAATCTCTTGAGCAATTGTTTAGGAAAACAATTATAGGCACAGTTGTCCATATTTTTGTAACATAAAATTTTCATATGGAGAATTTACTGAATAAAGGTTATATCACAAATTATATTAGTATTTTCTGTCATTAAAATGTCACATTTTCTTTTGTTAAGGACTATAAACTATAGAAAAGTGACTATAGAAACACGTATTTAAATGATATAAATGATTTTGGTTTTTAGGCCATAATATTTGAGCCAAGAATGATGATCAAACCTGGCAAGAAATTGAAAGAATATCATAAATATTGAAAAGAATACACGGGGTATTGCTAAGTGATGCAGTGGATAGAGCAGGTAGAAGGGAGTACTCTTGGAGTCAGGAGGACATGAGTTCAAATCCAGTTTCAGACACTTAAAACCTACCCAAATGAATATGGACATGTCATTGTCTTGCAAAAATCCCCTGCCCCAATGAATGTACATGTTTTGACTCATTTTTAATTGAAGACAGAACAGTTATCCCTATTAATAATTTTTATATAATGAAGCAGAGAGATGCGAAGAAAAATAAAATTAAATTATCTTTACTTATTGTCAATACATTTAAAAAATATGCTTATTGAAACTAAATAATATTCATTCAACCTCCCAAACACCAGAACTACTATGCCAGATCATTCCAATAACAACTCCTGATTATCTGAAATTTTCGTATTCTTAATTCTATGACCAATAAAATTTCAGTGATAACATCTTTGTTTCCTTGAAAAGAAGCTTAGCCTTCATTGACCTAATCTAACATTTTGAACTTCTCCTAGCACATCCCGCTTTCTCACCCATATTATTATTGTTATTATTATTATTATTATTATTAGCTAATTAATTAATTTGTTTGCTTGATATCATCTCATAAACTAGGGAAAGATATTTTTCATTATCTCTGAAAAAAGCATCATTTATCAAATATATATAGAGAATTAAATCAAATTTATAAGAATGGAAATTATTCCTCAAGTGATAAATGGTCAAAGGATATGACAGGCTATTTTCAGATAAAAAAATCTAAGCAATCTATAGCTAAATGAAAATAATTCTCTGAATCACTATTGGTTAGATAAATGCTAATAAAACAACTAATATTGCACCTAACACCTATCAGATTGTGTAATATGGGAAAAGAGAAAAATGATAAATATTGGAAGAGATGGGGGAAAACTGGGACACATACTATGGATAGAGTTGTGAAATAATGAATCACTTTGGAGAGCAATTTGCAACTATATCCAATGAATTATAAAACTTTGCTTTCTCTTTGATCTAACAATACTACTTTTTTTAAGGCTTTTGCAAGGCAAATGTACTTAAGTGGCTTGCCCAAGGCCACACAGCTAGGTAATTATTAAATGTCTGAGGCAGGAACTCAAGTACTACTGACTTCAGGGCCGGTGTTCTATCCACTGCACCACCTAGCCACCCCAACAATAATATTGCTAAGTCTGTATTCCAAATTGATCAAAAAGGAGGACATGATTTATTTGTACACAAATATTTATATTAGATCTTTTTGAGATGGTTAGAAATTTGAAATTGAGGGGATGACCAACAATTGAGGAATAGTTGAACACGGTGTGGTATATAATTCTGATAGAAAATTATTGAATTATAAGAAATAACAAGCAGATTGATTTCAGCAAAAAAACCCATCAAATACTTATGAGATCTGGTGCAAAATGATGAGAGAAGAACCAGGAGAATGTGGTATATGGGAACAACAATACTATACAATGAAGAATTCTGGAAGATTTAGAAATTCTCAGAAACACAATGATCTAAGCCAAAGGACTCATGGTGAAACATGCTATATGCCCACAGAGAGAAAAAAGACTGATATTGTCTGAAATTAGACAGAAACATACTATTTTCCTCTTCCTTTTTTCTTCTTTGCTTCTCTCTTTCATTCTTTTACTCTCTCTTTTTCTCTCTCTCCATCCTTTCCTCTCTCACTTCTCTCTCTTTAACTCCCATCCTCCTTTTCTTTCTCCCTCCTTCCATCTTTTCTTTCTTTCTTTGTTTCTTTCATTCATTTGTTCATTCATTCTTTCATTCTTTCTTTATTTTCTTTCTTTCTCTTTATTTTTCAAATCATCTTGTAATGATTTATGTGCAAATGCTTTACATGACTGCACATGAGTAACCTATTTCTGATTGTTTACTATTTCAGGGAGGTGAGAAGGGAGAAACGGACAGAAGTTTGAATTCAAAATGTTAAAAAGTGTTTAAAATTGTTTTCCCAGGTAGTTGGGTAATATGAAAAATATTTTATATATATATATATGTATTTACATAATGAAAAAGAAAGATAGACTTAGAGAATATGTTCTGAATAAATGTGTACAAATATATATTTTATATATATATAGAGAGAGACAGGATGTAAAGATATATATATATATATATATATATATATACATATATATAATGTAGATATATATCTACCTCTCTATATATATATATGTATATATGAATCAAAATTTATAAAGACAATTTTATAAAAATAAGGAGCTAGTAACTAGTTGATAAATGATCAAAGAATATGAGTGGGCAGTTTTCAGATAACAAAATCAAAGTTATCAATGGTGACATAAAATGGTGACAAAAAAACTTCTGATTAAAGAAATGTAAGCTAAAACTATTTTGAGATACCAGTTCACCCTTACCAGAATGAATAATATGACAAACAAAAGGATGCTACAAATTGTGGAAGGTATGTCTGAAGATTGGGACATTAACATACTCAGGTTGAGTTGTGAACTAGTTCAATAATTCTGGAGAAAAATTTAGGACTATGCTCAAGAACCATTAATTTGTGCATACTAAGTCCAGCACTATCTCTAGGAATAAAGGGGAAAGTGTGTGTATATTATATATATATATATATATATATATATATATATATATATATATATATATTACAAAATATTTATAGAAGATCTTTTTGGGTAGCAAATAATGTCCATCAATTATGTGATATAATTAAAGTGGAATTGAATTAGAGTATAATTGAATTATAGTAAATGAATTGAGTGTTTAAAAAACAAATATAACATAGAAAGACCTAAGTGAATTGATTCAATGTGAAGATAATGGGAAACAGGAGATTATTTTGTACATTACCAGCAGCAACATAAATATGATCTACTGTGAAAGATTTTGCAAAACAATTACTGAAGACAATTATAAAGAACAAATAGTCAAAAACCTATCCAACTCCAGAGAGAACTGATGAATTCTCTATGTAGATTGAAGCATATTATCATTGTTTTATCATTATTTCATTTTGTGTATTGTTTCTTTTGCAATATGACTACTATGGATTTAATTTTTGCAAGTCATCTGTATAATTGACATCAAAGTTCCAACTCAATCAAGGGGTAGAGAAGGAGAAATAAGAAGTAAAGAATTTGAAACTGAATATTTAAAAAAATAATTGCTAATTGTTACATGCAATTGTCAAAATATTTAATGAAGCAAATGGAAACAATTTTTAAAATAATTTTACATTTTTCTTCACTTATTTAAAAATTATTTTGAGAAGGGATTATAGATTGCCAAAGGCATTTAAATGCACAAAATGGTTAGCAAATTCTTCTCTAGTGTTATATCAAGGCATGAATCATTTCATTTAAATAAACAAAATTTTAAAAGGGACTATTTACTACAATGTTTTTCCCCTATCTGTAATGAATTAAAAATTGATGAAAACAAAATAGTTCAATTTGTTAATGTCTTATAGTAAGAGAAATGTATAGAAATGGTTTTAAAAACATAGTTTTTATTTAGGTCAGCCCACTATCATCATTACAATGGCAGATGTATGGTTGATATCCCATTTCTTTTTTGTCTTTAAAGGATTGCTTCCATAAATGGTTTCTTTTTCTGGAGGTGGACTTTATAGTAAATACCATTTCAATCCTTTAGCTAAATTTACAATTAAGCGGTAGCATTGCAATAATAAAGGAAATATTGGAGAACAATTTCATAAAATTATAAATTATGCTTCACACAACATGGATGATTCTTTAACAATCTTATTGTATTTGAAAGCACTTTGAATTCCAAGGCTCACATTTCATTTAAAATCTCTAATCTACACTGAAATTCTGCAAAGTTTCATCTGCAAATCAAGAAGTAAATTAATACACATATTGCTGTGGAGTAAAATATAATCTGGGGAAAGAATGAGGAGGTGTAGTTGAAAAAGAAATAACTATATCTAATATCTATCGTATAACATTTAAATGGCTTCATTCAAGGCTCATAAATACTATTTATGCCTCCTGATTATAAATCTAAGTTACAACAACAAAAATATAAGTAAAATGTATAGTGACTTATCTAAAACTAATTATCATTATTGCAATTTATTTACAAAAGGAAATTCCATTTTCTTACCCTGCTATTAGTAGGCTAGCACTGATAGCATTTGAGAAGTATTGCTAATTAATTGTTAATAACCTGCTGGGAACAAAACCAAGACAGACACTAAATTGCAAAACTAGTTATCAAGTGTGTTGGAGCAGAAATGATTTAAGGATTTTAATCAGAATCTGTGTACAAAGTTTATTTTAGCTTGGCTACCTAAATGTATGAGCTATTAAATGGAGAAATCTGTTTTTTAAAGGCATGACCACCTTCTAATTTACTAGAAACAAAGATGTGAAGCGATTTTGCTAAAGAATTGAAAACTCATCTTTCCTCATTCAGGTTTATCTTACTTCTTTGAATTGGAACTTCTGTATAGTACCCTAGAAAATAAATCTCATCAATCAGTCCAGTATTAACCGCTGGAAAGCACAACTGACTACAGTCAATAACTAAATTGTAAAATCTTTCATTTTGGAAATATAGTCTCATTTACAATATTTATCTCACAATCCCAAACAATAATAAAGGTCATTCATAGTTCAAACTTGAATCCACTCTTACTGGGACTTCATTGTGTCAGGACTCTTTCCATTCTGCTTATCCTTTTTGGTGTCCCTGGTATCTTTTATCATCATTTCCCTTTTCTGTTGTGGATGATGTCAATAGCTCTTACCTTTGCTATTGAGAATACATTCATGTTGCAATATTTCAAAAACCATTCTGGATGTAACCAGAAAGGATCCTAGGCATTCTTGTATTATCTATTTAAGACTAGCAGGAGTAGATGCCACTATGATAAATAATTTTTCATATTTTTTTCATTTTTTTAAAACAAAGATTTTATTTATTTTGTTTTAAATTTTTTCCCCCATTCTGGCTTCCCTCCCCCCATTCCCCACAGAATGCATTCTGTTAATGTTTACATTGGTTCCATGTTAAACATTGATTTCTGTTAAATGTGATGACAGAGAAATCATATCCTTAAGGAAGAAAAATAAAGTATAAGATAGTAAAATTATAAAATAATTTAACACTTTTTTCCTAATTTGATGGTAATAGTCTTTGGTCTTTGTTCAAAGTCCATAGTTCTTTTCCCAGATACAGATGGTATCCTCCATTGCAGATAGCCCCATATTGTTCCTGGTTGTTCCACTGAAGGGATGAGTAAGTCCAACTGGGTTGATAATCACCCCTATGTTGCTGTTAGGGTGTACAATGTTTTCCTGGTTCTGCTCATCTTGCTCAGCTTCAGTTCATGCAAATCTTTCCAGGCTTCCCTCAATTCCCATACCTCCTGGGTTCTAATAGAACAATAGTATTCTGTGATGATATATATATATATATCACAGTTTGTCAAGCCATTCCCCAACTGAAGGACATTCACTTAATTTCCAATTTTTTTTGCCATCACAAACAGGGCTGCTATAAATATTTTTGTACAAGTGATGCTTTTACCCATTTTCATCATCTCTTCAGGATATAGACCCAGCATTGCTGGGTCAAAAGGTATGCACATTTTTGTTTCCTTTCTGACTTAATCCCAAATTGCTCTCCAGAAAGTTTAGATGAGTTCACAGCTCCACCAACAATGTATTACTGTCCCAGATTTCCAGCATCCCTTCCAACATTGACCATTGTCTTTTCTGGTCATACTGGCCAGTGTAAGAGGTGTGAGGTGGTATCTCATTTTGCATCTCTCTGATAAGTAAAGATTTGGAACAATTTTTCATATGACTATGGATTGCTTTCATTTCCTCAGCTGTAAATTGCCTTTGCATATCATTTGACCATTTGTCAATTGAGTCCTTTGTCAGAAATACTAGTTGCAAAAATTATTTCCCAATTTACTTCATTTCTTTTGATCTTGGTTACAGTGGTTTTGTCTGTGCCAAAGGTTTTTATTTTAATATAGTCAAAATTATCTAGTTGGTTTTGAATGATATTCTATATCTCTTCCTTGGTCATAAAATGTTTCCGTTTCCATAGATCTGACAGGTAAATAACCGCTTAATCTTCTAGTTTGCTTATAATATCTTTTTTATGTCTAAATCCTGTATCTATTTGGATCTTATCTTGGTATAGGGTGTGAGGTGTTAGTCTAATCTAAGTTTCTTCCATACTAACTTCCAATTTTCCCAATACTTTTTAGCGAAGAGAGAGTTTTTAACCCAGTACCTGGACTCTTTGGGTTTATCAAACCATAGATTACTATAATCATTTCCTGCTATTGGACCTAGTCTATTCCACTGATCCACCCCTCTATTTCTTAGCCAATACCAGACAGTTCTGAGGACTGATGCTTTATAATTTAATTTTAGATCTGGTAAGGCTAGCCACCTTTTTTTGCACTTTTTTTTCATTGAATCCCTGGAAATTTTTGACTTTTTATTTCTCCATATGAATTTATATACACTCTTTTCATCTAGGGGCCTTTTCTGATATTCATTAGAAGTGATAGAGTTAGCGTCTTTAAACAGGTAGTGTTCCATGTCTCATTCAGTTAAGAAAAGGCCCTGTGCTCAACAGTAAGAAATTGGGATGACTTCAAGGAGTATATATGTGGAATATTCTTCTGTTATCTTAAGCAATTACCTTTTGTTAATTCATCAAATAATTTATGACCTCCTTTCTCTCTTGATTGATGGATCCCTAATAAAGACCACCATTTCACAAGGGATTTGGACATGCACACTTTACTTACATTTTGTATCTCTCTCTAGACTTTACCACTTTACTGGAATATTAGTCTTAACACCTTACACACTTATCACCTCTTCCTTAGGATGGGTACTTTCTGATCTGTATGTTTTTGTACCTCTCTAATTAACATATTACACTATGAAAATAATTATTTGATAATCCTTATATATATCTAGCTATTTTTCATTTAAGTTTGGATGTCGTTAAATCTACTTGGAAGAAGTTGTGATATTATTCCCCAAAGTAGCATAACTCATCACTCCAAACCATTCCTATAATGTAATAAGGAAAATTATGCTAAGAAAATATATTTATTAGAAGACTGGAACTTCCAATGCACATCATATAAGTTGGTTAGAATGTTTATGCTGGTTTTATATATATATATATATATATATATACATATATATATATACATATATGTATATGCATATCAGCATATCTCTATGCTGATAATATAATAGTTTTGGTAGATGGGAATTGGTGCAAAAATTGAAAGTATAAGATGCATTTCGACTATATGACTGACATTTCTATTTCAGTTACACAGAATATTTGCTATGTAAATGTTTATATTGATATAATGTTGTTTTTTCATACAGTATAGCAAGCAGTCAAAAAGAAGCAATTCAAATACTGAGGAACCACAGTCAGGATTATGCAACATTTATGAGATTCAACATTTAAGGATCAAAAGACCAGGAGTAAGATATTATGGAGGGCAAAAGACCTTGGATTACAATCAAGAATCAATCAGTATATGAGTTCAGGGGAAGAGATCTATAGTGTTCTATTACATATATATATATATATATATATATATATATATGTATACACATATACCTATCTTTATCTATATATCTATACACCACAATTTGTTCATCAATTCCTCAATTGATGGGAATTCCCCAAATTTCTAATTCTTTGCCACTACAAAAAGAGCTACTATGAATATTTTTGTGCATGTGGAATTTTTACCCTTTTTTGTAATCACTTCAGGATACAGACCAAGTGGTGGTTTTACTGAATCAAAGGATAAGGACAATTTTATGCCCTTTGGACATAATTCCAAATTCCTCCCCAGAAAGTTTAGATCAATTCCAATTCCTTCAAAAATAAAGTACTTCCAAAATTATCTGAAAAAAAATTCCAGAACGGAATGTAAAATTAAATTTACAGAAACAAGACTTGAGAGATGTTCAAAAAGTTAAAAGGAAAGGGGGAAATGATAGCAATAATATTAAACTGGATACATCATTACATTGGAAGACAATATTTGTAACTATTGAGAATTTCTCATAAAAAACTTAAAAGAAGCATACTTACTGAATAGGTATGAATATAGATTGAGCAAAAAAAGCAATGATGCTTTAGCATATAGTTTAATCCATGAGAGTTGAATATAGTTGGAGGGAGTATACTTTATACTTATGGGCATAAATGGTTCTTGAAATAATTTCATTCTTTACATGATACTTTAGCTCATGAGGATTGCATTTCTATTTGGAAGTGGGAGGAAGTTATTTAGAGGGTATAGATATAATTGGATCATGAAGTGATTTTGCTTTACATGATACTTTAACTCATGAGGATTGTATTTACATAAGGGAGTACTTGCAAAGTGGGTATGTATCATATAAACTGATGATAATTTAATGACACTAATTGTTCTTGAAAAATGTTGTTTTTGTAATGAGAAAATTGGAGGGCGTGTACTGGGACAGAGGCTGTGGGAATGAGGTGACTATGAGTATGTTATAAATTAATCAATCAATTAATCAATTCTTGAGAATTTTGCTTCTATCAGAACATGTAAATAAGTATATCTTGGCAGAGACTGTGGGTACAAGTCAGGGTTAAAACAATTGAGGCATGAAAAGAAGAACAATATTAGGATAAAGAAAGGCATTAGAGACACAATAATAATAATAATAATAATAATAATAATACATAAAAATACACAAAAAATATTGAAGGAGAGGTAAAGAAGGTGGGGTGTGAGCACTGAATAAATATTACTCTGTATAGATTTGAACCAAAGAGGTAATAACATTCCAAATGAATTCAAAATTTTATCCTACCACACAGGGAAGGGAGGTGGGGAAAGGGGAAAGAAAGGAGAAGATACCAAAAAATGGGAGTATGATAGTAAAAACTAAAAGTAAAGTTAAAGTATAAGTTAAAAAATAATAAGGGAAAGGGAAAAGGAAAGGGAAAACTGATGAAAAGATGAAGCACTGATTGATATACAGAAGTCAAAAGCAAAACATTGATGAGTAGGAATATAGGGAAAAAAAGAAGAGGAGTGCAAAAGAGGAACGATAGTATGGAGGGAAATACAGAATTAGTAATTGCTTCTACAAATGTGAATTGGATGAATTTTCCTATAATACAGAAACAGATAGCAGTGTAAATTAAGTACCAGAATGTGCAGTTTGTAAGAAACATATATGAAGTAGAAAAATGCACACATCATAAAGATAAAAAGCTGGAGCAAAATATATTAGGCTTTAGAAGAAATAGAAAAAAAAAGCAGAGAGAAAAATATTGATCCTAGACATAGCAAAAACAAAAATAGATCTCATTATGAAGATGGAAACTACATCTTCTTAAAAAGTTTGACAGGCACTGAAGTAATTTCAATATTAAATATATATGCACTAAAAGATATAACATCAAAATTCTTAGAAGGGAAGCTAAACAAGTTAGAAGGAGACATAAATAGTAAAATATAATAGTGAGTACCTGGCTCAGAATTAGATAAATCTAAGCACAAAATAAACAGTAAATTAAGAAAGTGTAAACAATTTTAGAAAACTTAGATATGATAGATCTGTGGAGAAAACTGAATGGATTAAAGAAAGGAATATAATTTTTTCTCTACAGTACATGACACCAACAGGAAAAATTGGCCATGTAGAAGGATATAAAAAATTTCACAATCAAATACAGAAAGATAGACATATTGAATTTATCCTTTTCTGATCATGATGTTATAAAATTTACCTGTAATAAAAGATGACAGAAATATAAACTAAAAATTAATTGGAAAGTAAATAATCTGATTTTATTTATTTATTTTATTTTTGTTACTTTTTCCAATTACATGCAACAGTAATTTTTAATTATTTTTTCTTTCTTTGAAAAGTTTTGAGTTTTAAAATTTTTCTACCTCCTTCCTTTCCCTCCTCCCTGCCCTGACAGAAAGGAATCTGATATAGGCTCTACATTTATAAGCATGCTAAGCAATCAATCTAGATTAATCATGTGATGTGAGAAGTATCAAAATCAAATGGAAGAAAGCAAACAGAAAAAAAATAATCCATAAGACAACTTTTAAGAATTGAAGCTAATAAGCTTTGGTTTTATCTGGATATGGATGGTATTTCCCATAATATTACTTTTTAAATTGTCTTTCATTATTGTACTGCTGAAATGAAGAAGTCCATTATAGTTGTTCATCATCCCATGTTGTTGTTAGTGTGCATAATAACATTCTGTTTCTGCTAATTTAACTCCACATAAATCCTTGCAAATCTTTCCAGGCTTTTCTGAAATCCAGTACCTACTGATTTCTTATAGATCTATAGTGTTCTATTACATACATACATACATATATATATATATATATATATATATATATGTATCTATCTACCTATCTTTATCTATATATCTATATACCACAATTCCTCAATTGATGGGAATTCCCAAAATTTCTAATTCTTTGCCACTACCAAAAGAGCTACTATGAATATTTTTGCTCACGTGGAATTTTTACCCTTTTTTGCGATCACTTCAGGATACAGACCAAGATGTTAGCAATCCAGTTTTCCCATATCTCTCCACCACTGATCATTGTCCTTTCAAGTCATATTGACCAATCTGACAGAGATGTTTTAATTTGCATTTCTCTAAACAATTCTGGTTTAGAGCAATTTTTCATATGATTTTAGATAGCTTTGATTTTTTAATCTGAGGATTATCTTTCCATATCCTTTGACTATTTCTCAATTAGGGAATGACTTGCTTTGCTTTGTTTTGTAATTTTGACTCAGTTCTTTATGTATTTTAGAAATGAGTACTTTGTCAGAAAAAGTCATTGTGAATTTTTTTCCCAAATTAGTCCATTCCTTTTTTTGCAAGGCAAATGGGGTTAAGTGGCTTGCCCAAGGCCACACAGCTAGGTAATTATTAACTGTCTGAGACCGTATTTGAACCCAGGTACTCCTGACTCCAGGGCCGGTGCTTTATCCACTATGCCACCTAGCCACCCCTAGTCCATTCCTTTTAATCATAGTTGCAGGGATTTTATTTGTGCAAAAACATTTTAATTTATTGTAATCAAAGTTATTTCTTGATTTTTACAATGTTCTCTACCTCTTCGTTGGTCATGAACTACTCCACTTTCCATTGATCTGACAGGAACACTATTCCTTGTGCTCTTAATTGCCTTATATTATTACCTTTTATGTCTAAATCCTATACCCATTTGACCTTATCTTGGTGTAGAGTGTAAGATGTTAGTCTAATTCTAGTTTCTTCCAAGTAGACTCCCAAATATATTGTGTTGTCTGAAGTTATTTCAAATGGGATTTCTCAGTTTTGCTGTATTTTGTTATATATATATATATATATATATATATACAGAGAGAGAGAGAGAGAGAGAGAGAGAGAGAGAGAGAGAGAGAGAGAGAGAGGTAATTTATTTGTGGGTTTATTTTATATCCTTCCCCTTTGCTAAATGTTTCCAGAAGCTTTTATATGCTTTCCTAGTGTTCTCTAACTAAAACACCATATCATCTTCAGAGTGCGTTTTGTTTCTTCATTATCAATTCTAATTTCTTCATTTGCTTTTTCTTCTCATATCTAAAGCTAATACTTCTAATAAAAAAATTGAATAATAGTAATGATAATGGGCATCCTTGTTTCACCTCTAATCTTATTGGAAATGCTTTTAGCTTATCTCCATTATATATAATGCTTGTTAATAGTTTCAGATACTTCTTATCATATTATGGAATATTCCATTTATTCCTATGCTCTCTGGTGTTTTTAATAGAAACAGGTACTGAATTTTACCAAAATTTTTTCAGCATCTATTGAGCTAATCATATGATGTCTGTTAGGATTATAATTAATATGGTCAATTATGTTGATAGTTTTCCTAATATTGAGCAAATTCTGCATTTCTCATAGAAATCTTACTCCATCATAATGTATTATCCTAGTGATAGCTTGCTATGATCACTTTGCTAATATTTCACTTAAAATGTTTGCATTCATGTTCTTCAGAGACATTTGTCTATAATTTTCTTTGTTTGTTTTGACTCTCTGGATTAGGTAGCAGCAACATATTGGTGTCATAGAAGGAATATGGTAGAATTCCTTTTGCACCTATTTTTTTTTATATAGAATTGGAAATAATTGTTCCTTGGATATTTGGTAGAATTCACCATGTGGATTCATTAATTGTGGTGATTCTTTTTCTAAGGTGGTTTGTTCAATTTCTTTTTTCTGAGATGGGGTTATTTGAGTATTTAATTTCCTCTTCTTTTAACCTAAGAAATTTATATTTTTGTAAATATTCATCCATTTCACTTAGGTGACATACAGTTGGACAAAATAGTTCACAAATTATTCTTCCTCATTGGTGGTAGATTCACCTTTTTTCATTTTTGATACTGATAGCTTGGTTTTGTTTTTTAATCATATTGACCAAAGGTTTATATTTGAATGTTTTTTTTCCATAAAATCAATTCTTGGTTTTATTTATTTAATTATTTTGTTTGTTTTTGTTTTTGCAAGGCAATTGTGTTAAATGACTTGCCTAAAGTCACACTACTAGGTAAGCATTAAGTGTCTGAGGTCATTTAATTTCTTTTTCAATATATTAGTTTCTTTATTTGGAAGAGGAGGATAAATATAATTCTACTGAATGAATTGTTATTGGGAATATACTTTAAACACCTAGAAGTCCTACAGAAATGTATTTTACAATTTAATTTCATTGGAATGTCCTGGGGTAATTTATGGAGAGTTCAGAAAGTGAATTATTTTCAGATATATGTGTATTTATATGAATATATATTTATATACGTATACATTTGCAAACACACATATACACACATATATATATATATGTATATATATATATATATATATATATATATCCACTCCCTAATGTAAAGTTAAAACAAATTTTTTACATTTTTCATACTTTTGAGTCCCAATTCCATCCCTTCTTCCCTTTTCTTCTTTCCAAGACAGTAAGCAATTCAATATTATACATGGGCAATCTGTATTAGTCATTTTGAAGATTTAAAAACTAAAAAGAAAGAAAGTGAATTATGCCATTTGTGGCTTTACTTCTGTAGGTAATCCCAATCTGGTTTCTTTTTACTATTCAAAGTGATTTTGGGGCCCCTTCCACCTATCCTTGTACAGTAAGTTTTTTTTTTAATTAATGCAAATTCTGGGCAAAACATAATTAACATAATATAGCTACTTCAAGAAAGTTAAAAATATCCACTAAGCAATATATAACTCAATGGGAATTTTCTGCTTTATCTTTCACTTCTTTGCTATCTTGATACTCTGATGGATCTGTGATCTCACTTCCTCTTGTGGTACTGATTATAATCTATTCACACCTCCATCCACTGTATTGCTTAGCAAAACCTCTTGGTTTTATTTATAGCTCAATAGTTTTTTTTTTGTTTTGCTTTTCTTAATTTTGCCTTTAATATTTAGAAATTCTAATTTTGTTTATAATTATGGATTTTCAATTTTTTCTTTCTTTAACTTTTTAGTTGCATGCATTGATCTCCTCTTTCTCTGTTTTCTTCAATTAAGCATGGAGAGATATCATATTTCCCCTAATAATTGCTTTAGCAGTATCTCCTAAGTTTTGGAACTTTGTCTTGTTATTGTCATTGTCTTAAATGAAATTATTAATTCTTTCTATGCTTTTTTTGATTTTTCACTCATTCTTTAAAATTAACTAGTTTCCAATTAGTTTTAGGTCTATCTTTCTATGGTCCTTTACTACACATGATTTTTATTGCATCATGATCTGAAAATGAGACATTCAATATTTCTGCCTTTCTTTTTTTGATAATGAGGTATTTATGCTGCTATATATGGTCAATTTTTTGTATAGGTGCCATGTACCACAGAAAAAAAGTATATCTCTTATATCCCCATTCAGTTTTTTACAGAGATTTATCATATCTAAGTTTTCTAACATTCCATTCACCTCAACTTCCTTCTCACGTATTTTATGGTCAGATTTACCCAGTTCTGAGAGAGGGCAATTGAGGTTCCCCATAAATATAGTTTTGTTGCTTATGTCTTCCTATAATTCATTTAGCTTCTCTAATAATTTGGCTGCTATATCACTTGGTGTACACATGTTAATATTGAAATTACTTCATTATCTACAGTCCTTTTTAGGAAGAAACATTTTCCTACCATATCCCTTTTGATGTGATTTATTTTTGCAGTTGCTTTATCTGAAATAATAATTGCCACCTGTTTTTTTTATACTTCAGTTGAAGTATGATATATCCTGCTCCAGCCTTTTACCTTAATGCAGTGTATATCTCTCTACTTCAAATGTATTTCTTGTAAGCAGTATATATTTTTTGTTTTTGCAAGACAATGGGCTTAATTGACTGGCCTGAGTTTACACAGCTAGGTAATTATTAAGTGTCTGAGGCCAGAATTGAATTCAGGTCCTCCTGACTCTGCTGCTCTATCCACTATGTCACCTAGGTGCTCCTTATAAGCAGCATATTGCAGGATTTTGCTTTTTAATCCACTCTGCTATCCATTTTCATTTTATGGGAGAGTTCATACCATTCAGATTCACAGTTATTTCCCCTCTTTCTATACATTTCTCCCTCTCTGGCTTATCCCCCCCCCCCCATTTTTTGCTTCTGAACATTATCTCCTTCATTATGTTTACCTGCTTCTGTACTCCACCTTCCTTTTTCCTTTTCCTTTTTCCCCTTCTTCCTTCCCTCTATACTAACTTCTGGAATAAAACTTCACTATTTGACAAAAATTGGTGTTAAACTATAAAAGTGTATATGGCAGAGCCACATTTCACACCTTATGCAAAAATTAGTTTGAAACTATTACAAGATTTAGACATAAAGGATGCTTCCATAATACTCTATTGGTTAAATCTTTAGAAAGGGGAGAATTGTATGAGCAAACTAGATAGAAAACATTATAAAGTGCAATATGATTTCAAAATGTATCAAATTAAAACATTTTAGCACAAATAAAACCAATGCAGCCAAGATTAGAAAGAATTTAGAAAGCTGGGAAAGAATTTTCATAGCTATTGTTTCTGATAAAGTATTCATTCCTAAAATATATAGAGAACTGAATCAAATTCATGAAATTAATAGTGATTCTCCAATTTATAAATAGTCATAGGACATAAAAAGACAATTTTCAGTTGAATAAAGTTTTTTAGAGTCAAAAGAAAGAAATTCTCCTATCATTGTTTAGAGTGGGGTAAATTGAAAACAGTTCTGATGTACCATATTACATGAATCAGATAGGCTAAGATGCCAAAAAAATTTATCAATTTTGGAGAAAATGTGGGAAAATTCTGACACTAATGCACTATTGTTTGGGGTGTCATCTCATCCAACTATTCTGGATACCTATTTGGAACTATGACTATAGGGTTATAAAATTGTAATTACCCTTTGCTCCAGCAATACTCCTACTAGGACTATTTACCAATGAGATCATAAAAAATTGAAAAAATCTACATAAACAAAATATTTATAGCAATTCTTTTGGTCTTGGCAAAGAACTGGAAATTGAGTGAATGTCCATCAATTGGGAATGATTGAACAACTTACTTATATGAATTTTATGGAATACAATTGTTTTGTAACTACTCTGACTTCAGAAAAGCAAGGCAAGACTTGCATGAACTGATGCTGAGTAAAATGAGAGGAACCATTGTAATGAACACATTTACAGCAACATTGTGTGTTGATTAGCTAAAATATATGCATCTCTTTTCTCAGCAGTTTAGAGATCAGGGAAAACCTTGAGAGACCTGTTATTCAAAATGTCATTTCCATCCAGAGGAAAAAATATGGATCTGAATGAGAACAAAGAGTATCATGTTCACTTTTTAACACTTCTTTGACATTTTTTCTTGCTTTTTCAAAGTTTTTGCCCCTTTGTTCTAATTCCTCTTGATAACATGACTAATATGAAATATGTTAAGCACTATAATGTGCATCTTTTATAGTTCAATGCAAAGGGAAACAGAGGGTAGTAAAAAATGTTGAACTCATATATTTCCAAATGGATGAATGTTGAAAACTACCTTTTACATGTTAGTGGGAGGAAAAAAGAACTAATATTCCTAACAACGTAGAAAAAACCCATGTAAAAAAATCTATAAAGAATCATAAGTCCCTTGCAATTACTTTTGCCATCACAAAAGGGATGCAAAAAACACTGTGCTCTAAGGTTCAATCAATTCTTCCCATGGCCATTTTAGCTATTTGTTGAGGAATGTGCACCAGGTTTCAAAGGAATATATTTCATTCCTACAGTTTTTTCAATTTATTTGAATAAATGCCTTTGTTAAGAGCTAAAACAAAATAACAAAAAAGCCCAAACAAAAAATAATGTGTTTCAGACATTAGCACAGATGAAGACTTCCCATAAGTACTATCAATTCCAATTTCCAAATCAAATATTGTTTTCTTAATTCTCACTTTTATTAGTCTCAGCAGCTTTCAACACTGTCAAATTTATTCTTTCCCTGAATATTTTAACCCCTGTATTTTCATGACGTTAAGTATCTCTTTTTTTTTTCTTCCAGCTCTGTCTACCTTTGTAAGTTAATGGCTAGGGTATCTTTCTACTTTCTCTACTCTGATGCTTTTTTTTCCCCCTCTAAACTCCCTCCCACACAAACAAAAAAAATACTAAAAAATTAAGTGAAAAATACATGTTTATTTCTGGATTCAGACTCTATTAATTCTTTCTCTGCATTTGGATAGTACTTTTCACATTGAGTCTTTTGGAATTTTCTTGGATCTTAGTACTGCTGATAATAGCTATCATGTATGTTTGATCATTGGACAATATTTGTTACTCTGTGCAATGTTCTACTGATTTTTCCTACTTTAACTTGCATCAGTTCATGTAAGTCTTTCCAAGTGTTTTTTTAATTATCCTGCTCATTATTTCTTACAGCACAATGGTGTTCCCTTATAATCATATTCTATAATTTCTTCTCCATTCAGCAATTGCTGGACTTCCCCTCAATTTTGAATTCTCTCTAACAAAAACCTCCCAAATGTTATAAGTATTTTTGTCTGAATAGGTCCTCTCCCACCCTTCCTTTTTTAAAATTTCTTTGGAATACAAACTTCCTAGTGGTATTGTCAGATGAAAGATTTAGAAATGTTTTATAGCCCTTTGGTCATAGCTCCACATTGCTCTTCAGAATGATTAGGTCATATCTCAACTCAATAAACAATATATTAATATTCCAATTATCCCACAACCCCCTCCAACATTTCTCCTTTTCTTTTCTGTCATATTAGTCAAGTTCATATGTGTAAGATATTTATGAAAATTTTTAGATACTTATAATGAAAAACACTATCCAATACCCGTTAGAAAACTGATGGATGTTAAATATTCATTGAAGCATATTTTCTTGCTTAATTTCACAACATGTTTTTGTGGAATATGTTTTACATAATTTCATATAAATAAAAGCCTTTGTATTTCTTACCTTCTCAATGGATGGAGGTTTCAGAACTGGGGAATAATTTAAAATTGAAAATAAAAAAATAAAATTTGTATATCTCTAAGCATCTTAGTTTCTCTTTTGCAAAATGATGAGGTGGGATTAACTATCTAAATCAATGCTATTTATATTGTCAACTTAACTAAGTCTGCATATATTTTTGTATACAAATATATATGTTTGCCTAAATCTGCAATTAGATACAAACATATTTATTCATTTATTACCACTTTCTTTAAACATATAAAATGCATGCATACATTATACAAATATATGTTTATCTATCTATGTGTATATATACATATATTTATATACTTAAATACATATGTAAATAAATTAAAACATATACACATGTACATAAATTCATACAGCTTCAGAAAATATAGATCCATGCTACCACACTGAATTATACTAGACATCCCAAAAATCCTAGTGCAATTTTAAGCATTATAACCACTCTCTCTCACACATACACACACATACACAGACACAGACACACACACCGACACACATACACTCTCCATATACATATATGAATATATTTACAACTTCATATTTTTTTATATTATATAATTTGTTTTGGAAAACATTTATGAAATTTGTGACCTCTAAAATAATCAGCTTGACTATTAAATGCCAGAAATTCAAGCCTGAGAAACATAGATTTAAAATAATTTCTAAAGAATAGATTTTTCATTTGGAGAATGAATTTGAAGAAATTATATGATAAACCATGTTAGTAATTTTAAAAGTAATCTCAATATGTCAATATTATATCAAAATTATTTGTACTTTAGCAAAATGTAAAGAACATTTTATTTCCTTTAAACATATTGGATTTTCTAAATGAGACCTTCGGTTTTTCTACTTTAGAATTTTTCTTTTCCAAAGGTCAACATTTGTCCACAGATTTACTGTGAGCATTTTTAATATTGACTATCTACATCTAGTCTAAATTTTATTTCTAACACAATTCCCCTGAAAAAAATCATCTCAATGCCTCACTGTTGATATTTTATTAAAATCTAAGACAGCTCAAAATCAATAATTTACTGTTTTCATTTTAAAATATTTAGGAAAGACAGAGGAAATAGTATTGTCTATGTTATGAACCTTGGAAATAAATAATCATAAATCATTTTCATTATATATTTATATTACAAACTCTACCATATTACTCAGAATATTTGACCTAAGTACCTAAGCATACATCATAGTGCTGTAGTATGAAATGTTCAAATGAAATTTGTGAGACATTCTTATAAACCATTGGTTTAAATAAATCATATACTTTTTGTCCCTGTTCTCAACTTATACTTCATATATGTCTTTTTTATTTAACTCGCTTAAATATAATTATATTATTCCTTTGAGTAACTGTCAACTATTTTTGTATATATTAATTTTAGTTTTTCAATTACTTGCAAAAATAGTTTTCGCTATTCATTTTTCTGTAAGCTTTTATGTTGCACATATTTCTACCATCCTTCATTGCCTCTCTCCTTTCCATGGCAAGTAATCTTATATAGATTATAAATGTACAATAAGTTCAATACATATTACTCCTGTTGTGAAAGAGATAAGGAAAAATAAACATGAGAACAAGAAAACAAAATATAGACCAAGTTTAAAAAAATTAAAATAATATATTTGTTTCCATTCAGACTCTATTCTTTTTTTCTCTGAAAGAAAATGACATTTTTCATCACAAGTCTTTTGGAGTTGTCCTTGATAACTGAACCACTGAGAGGAGCTCAGTCCTTCATAGCTGATTATCACACAGTGTTGTTAATGTGTGCAATGTTCTCCTTGTTCTTACTTCACTCAGTCTTAGTTCATGCAAGTCTTTTCAGGCTTTTCTAAAGTCTATCCACTAAGGATTTTATATAGAACATTTATATACTATAGTTTATTCAGTCATTCCAATATTCATGAACATCCCCTCTATTTCCAAATCTTTTCCAATACAAAAAAGAGCTATATAAATATTTTGCACACATAGGTCTTTTTCACTTTGTAATGATCTTTTTGCAATGCAGATTTTGTTGTGATAATGCTTGATCAAAGGGCATGCACAATTTTATTATCCTTTGGTCATAGTTACAAATTATTTCCCAGAATGGTTCAATCAATTCACAACTCTACCAACAGTGCATTTGTGTCTCAGCTTTCCACAATGATCATTATTCTTTCTTGTTTTATCATTTTTTTTGTCAATTTGATAACTACAATGGTATCTCAGAGGTGTTTTAATTTGCATTTCTCATCAATAACTATTTAGTACATTTTTAATATGGCGATAGCTTTAATTTAATCATCTGACAACTGCATGCTTATATCCATTGCCTATTATCCATGATTTAAATTTTTTAAAATTTTACTTAGTTCTGTATATATTTAGAAATGAGGTAACTGTCAACTCACAATAATTTTTTTCATATATATATATCCAATTTTTATCTTCAACTATTTCTTTATCTTGGTCATAATATTTTCAAGTTGTCTAAAGTTTGGAAAATTACTTAATCATTCTGACCCTTAATTTCAATATCTTCAAAATGTTAGCAAAAACATTTGGTAACATATACCATAAGATTATTGTGAGGAAATAATTTGTGACAACTAAATTGTTAGAAATAAATAAATTTGTGAGAATTTATTTGTGAGAAATAACTTGTGAGAAAATAAATCTTGATGAACTATTTGATATTGACAAGAATAAATATATGTATCATATATAATATATAGGTGTATATATGTCTATATACATATAGACATATGTATATTATATATACTTCCTAATATGTGGAAAAACATAATAAAACTCATCTCATTTTTTAAATCTTGAAGTATGAAATTTACAAATCTTATAAGCAGAGACGCATGCAATTACATGTAGATTTGAAGAAACCTTAATGTATTATAATATAAGTGTAATGCAATGACTTCTGGAAATTGACTGTGCTGTGTAACATAAGGGGAATTAATCACCTAATTCTTCTGAGTCTTAGTTTTCTCAACTTTAAAAATGGATCTACAATATAACCTTTAGTTTTTGTGAGCAGAAAACTTTATATACCTTAACAGGTTAAAAATACAGTGTTGTCCACACTATTTTAACTAAATCATCAGGTCAACTGTCATTTATTGCTATCCTACCTCGTCTCAGATGACACTGAATCCCAGTCTATTTTTTCTTTTAAAGTTTATTTTTTCATGCACCTGATTTACAAGTCCTAGAATAAGAATTATAATATCTTTCATTTTTATCTAAACTCTCTCTGCCATCAGTCATTATCTTCACCTAAATTGGGGTTGACTCTTCAAATTTACCATTCAATGCCAATCCTGACTTAATTCCTATGTATTCAGAGCCACACTCATAATTGAGCTCTCCACTGTAAGTTGTGCCCTCATACTAGGGAACTTCAACATAGATATGCAGATATACTGATTTCCCAGTCAATTAATTTGTTCAACTCCCATAACTTGATCCTCTACTCCTCTACTCCACTTCAAAGTGGAAAGAGAGAGAGAGAGAGAGAGAGAGAGAGAGAGAGAGAGAGAGTATTCCCTTGTACAAAAACAGAACCTACATGTTCTCTAGTCTTTAAGATTAATTATACTAAAATTCATTCTATCAATGAAGGTCATTATGCACAAGACTGAGTCATACATTAATCAGTTTGTATAAAGGATCCATTCTTAGAACCAGAGGATGAAATTATTTTGATCTGGCTTTGAGAAGGAGGAGCAAGAATACAATTTTCAGTACCCCTTGGAGCATCAAAGTGGCATAGGGGAATGAACTCAGGAAGAAAAATTAAATAGTGAGGAGAATCATTGCCTCTGTAGGAATCTGAAATTAGGAACCAGGACGTGGAATATCCCAAGAAAATTTCAGAAATTTTTCCATTTTCTTCTTCCAATCCTATTTTATCACAGTCACTATAATTTTTTTCCCTCTGTAGATACAATTCTAGTAAACTTCAAAACAAAGAAAAAAAGAAATAGTTAGAAACAGACAAATGTAAGAATAAGGGAAGCTAGGTGGCACAGAGATTAGACTGGACTTGGAGTCAGGAAAACAGAAGTTAGAATCTGGACTCATACACTTGACACTAACTAGCTGTGTGACCTTGGGCAAGTCTCTTAATCCTGATTGCCTCACATCCAGGACCTTCTCCAGTTCTGATTCATATCTGGCCATTGGGCCAGGTGGTTCTGGAGGAGAAAGTGAGACTGGTGACTTATCCCTCCTCACAAATCCATTTCACCTGTTTGTCATGCCATCACTTCCCTGATTTCAAGATTTTCTTTGAGAATGAAGGATAAACATTATTAAATGTAGGTATAGGCAGTGAACCCAGACTTTGTCTAGATATTAAGAATTTTTCAAAATGGGGTTTTGCAACAATTCTAACATAACTTGAAACCTTTAATCTAAAATAAATTTCCGAAAATTAAAGAGGTAGGAACAAAGAGGAAACCTAGGCTTAAAATGAGCTAATTTTTATTATAAATCTAGTAAACCACTACTAACTCCTCTAAATCTGTGACTGCCACTTCCTACTTTCCCCAATTTATATTAAGTGAAAAATATTCTGTCCTTTTAAAGAATTGTTTTAAATTTCCCTTTCACCCTTGGATAATTTATTTACTAACTAAGAAGACTTAAGGCTAATGACCACAATGTTGTATAATTTTTTGAATTTACACATTGAAATTAACAGGCAAATTAGAAATTCCTGTTACCAGTAACTTTGCCTAGCAGGCATGATGGGGTAGAGGAGAAATGAGAAACTAAGGAACTGATTGTCTAAGAATTTTTTAAAGACTTCTCCCCGAGGGGGAAAATGTTTCTTATTGACAAGAGAACTTCTAGGTTATTTTCTAACTTCTTTTGGGTTGTACTTGGTTAGCCATTGCAGTTAATTCTCAAACTCAGCTGCAAGTCTAATTTTATAATTCTCCATTCCTTTCCATTGCTCATCTCTACTTTTAAACTATCCAGAACGAAAAACCACGGATGCCCCATTCTGATCCTCTGTCACCCTTACATGTTTGTACTGCTAGCACTTTCCAACTTTTTAGTGGAAGTCTTTCACCAACTCACATATGACCTGAGACATATTATAGCTCTTAACTTGATCAGCTCACTTAAACTACTCTTTGCCTTAATCCACTGGCAAAGAAATGGAAAACCACTCTAGTATCCTTGCCAAAATAATCACTTGGTTAGTATGGTAAATGGAGCCACAAAGACGAAGATACAAGTGAATTGCTGACCAGCTCAAGAGCAGTTCATGTATTTCTCTTTCCAACAAAGTCTAAAATATGGAATTTTTAATTTAAGCATTTAAATAGTGTTTTGTTTTTCCAAGTTACATGTAAAAACAATCTTAGCATCCATCTTCAAAATTTTGATTTCCAAATCCTCTCCTTTCTTCCCTCCCCAACTTAATAGGTGAGAAAAAGCCAATTTATATAAATTGTAAATGTGTAATTATGCAAAACATTTCCATAAATGCCAGATTTGGAAAGAAAAAAAATTAGACCTCAACTTTATGAAAAGAAACCTCAAGAAAAATGAAGGGAAAAAAGGATGCTTGAATCTGCATTCTGAAAATCATCAGCTCTTTCCCTAAGGACGGATTTCTTTAGCTTCAGTCCTCCAGAGTAGTCTTCATTTTGTTTTTTTTCTTTTTTATTTTCATCCATTTGTGCATGTATATTTCCAAGTTACAAAGTTTCCCTCCACACTCCCTTCCCACCCTGCTCCCCTCAGTTGGATTAGTCAGGTTAGAATTTTACATAAATATTTTGTTAAACATATTTACAAACTAGTATAGGTTTTGGCATGAAGAATTAGGATTAAGGGAAAAGAGATACATAAGAGGTAATTTTTATAAAGTGTTCATCAGATTCAGGAGGTTGTTTTTTTTCCTGTGTGTTTTGTTTTGCTTTATTTTTCTTCCTCCAATTGGTGATAATATAGTCCATAATTAGTCAAATATGGTTGTCCTAGCTCTCTGAACTGTCGAGGGGTTGCTTCCATTAAGGTTGTTCATCTCATAATGCTGATGTGTAAATTGTTCCCTTCCCTCAGCATTAGATCCTGTAAGTCATTCCATGCTTCTCTAGTGTCTGAGCATTTTTTGGTTTAACCAATCCCCAACTGATGGTCATCCCCTCAATTTCTAATTCTTTGCCACTACAAAAAGGCTTTGTATGAATATTTTGGAACACATAGGACTTTATTCCATTTTCTACAATTTCTTCTGGATATAGTTCTAAAATTGGAATTGCTGGGACAAAGGGTATGAGCAGCTTTACTGCTTTTTGGTCATAGTTCCATATTGTTCTCCAGAAAGGTTGAATCTGTTTACAGCTTCACCAGGTATGTATCAATGTCCCAGGTCTCCCACAAACTTTTCATCTTCCCTTTTCCTCTTAGTCAATTTGATAGGTATGAGGTGATACCTCATTGTTGTTTTAATTTGCATTTCTCTAATCAATAGTGATTTGGATCATTTTTTTTATTTGCTTATATATAGTTTCAATTTTTTCATTTGAAAATTGTCTGTTCATATCTTTGACCATTTATCAATAGGGGAATAACTTGAGACCTTAAAATTTTGATGCAATCCTCTATATATTTTATAAATGAGACCTTTATCAGAACTCCTGGTTGTGAAGATTATTTCCTAGCTTTCCACTTTTCTTCTAATTTTGGCAACATTGATTTTATCAGTGCAATTTTTTAAAATTTAATTTAATTAAAATTATTCATTTCCAGTTTATAATGTGCTCTAATTCTTGTTTTGTCATAAATTTATCCCTTTTTCACAAATCAGATAGATAGAATATTTCTTTGTTGTATGAATTTATCTATGTTATCACTCTTTATGTCTAAATTCTGTACCAATTTTGATTGTATTTTGGTATAGGGTATGAGATGTGGATCTATGCTTATTTTTTGCCAAACTATTTCCAGTTTTCCCAACAATTTTTGTCAAATGGTGAATTCTAATCCCAGAGGCTGATATCTTTAGATTTCTCAAAGAGCAGATTGCTGTGATTGCTTACTGCATTTTCATTTGAAGTTATCCCAAGCCACTGATCAACTATTTCATTTCTTAACCAGTACCAGTGCCAATTTAGAGTATAGTTTTAGATCTGGTAGAGCTAGGCCACCTTCCTTTTCATTTTTCTTTTATCATTTCCCTTGCTATTCTTGTCCTTTTGTTATTCCAGATGAATTTTGGTTTTTTTTTTCCTAACTCAGTAAAGTAGTTATTTGGTAGTTTGAATGATATGACACTGAATAATTTAATTTGGGATAGAATTGCCATTTTTGTTATATTAACTCAACCTAACTATGAGCATTTGGCATTTTCCCAATTATTTAAAACTGAATTTATTTGAATGAGGAGAGTTTTCTAATTGTGTTGATACAATTTCCGGGTTTGTCTTAGGAGGGAGATTCCCTAGTGTTTAATGTTATCTACAGTTATTTTAAATGCAATTTCTCTTTCAATTCCTTCTTCCTGGGCTTTGTTGCTCATATATGGAAATGCTGATGAATAATATGGGTTGATTTTATACCCTGCTACTTTGCTGAATATGTTAATTGTTTCATGGAGTGTTTTTAGATGATTTTCTCTGGTTCTCTAGGTAAACAATCATATAATCTGCAAAAAGTGAAAGCTTTGCTTCATTATTGCCAATTCTGACTCTTTCAATTTCTTTTTCTTCTCTTATTGCTACTGCTAGCAGTGGGCATCCTTGTTTCACCCCTGAATTTATTTGAAATGCTCCAAGTTTATTCCCATTAAATATCATATTTAATGATATTTTTTTAGATAGATACTATTTATTATTTTAAGGAAAAACTCCATTTATTCCTAGTGTTCTTTAATAGGAATGGATGTTGTATTTTATCAAAGGCTTTTCCAGCATCTATTGAGATAACCATTTGATTTCTATTGGTTCATTTTTGATATGTTTAATTATTGTGCATTGAGTGTTTTCCTCATGTTGCACCAGTCCTGCCTACCTGATATAAATGCAACCTGATCTTGGTGCATTATCCTGGTAATAACATGCTGTAGTCTCATTGCTAAAATTTTATTTAATATTTTTTCACCACTATTAATTTTAGAGATTGGTCTATAATTTTCTTTGTATCTGTTGTTTCTTCCTGGTTTAGTTATCAGCACGATGTTGGCATCATAAATGGCGTTTGGTAGAAGTACTTACTCTTCTATTTTTTAAAGTAGTTTATGTAGAATAGAAAATGATTTTTGCTTAAATGTTTGGTAGAATTCATTTGTAAATCCATCTGGACCTGGAGACATTTTATTAGGAAGTTATTGATGATTTATTCAATTTCTTATTCTGAAATGGGGTTATTTAAGTAATTTATTTCCTCTTTTGCTAATCTGGTCAGTTTGTATTTTTGTAAATATTTATCATTTTCACTAAAGTTATCCAATTTATTGGCATAAAGTTTGGTGGTTAATTCACCCTTTTCATTTTTGATACCAGTCATTTGTTTATCTCTCTCTCTTTCTCTCTCTCTCTCTTTAATTAGACTAACCAGAGGTTTGTCTATTTTATTGGCTTTTTTGAAAAACCAACTCTTAGATTTATCTATGAGCTCAATTTTATTTTTTTTTTTGCTTTCTATTTTAGTAATCTCTCTCTTGATTTTCAGAATTTCTTGTTTGGTATTTAACTGGGGAGGTTTAATTTGTTCATTTGTTTTAAAACTTGTTTTTTCAGTCCCCTTTTTCATTTAACTTTTTTATATAACTATGCACTTGTGTATTTGGCAATTGAATTCTCTGTTCAGTTCTGGTGTTTGTGTCAGGAAATTCTGGAATTCCTGTATTTCATTGAACATCCACCTTTTCCCCACACAATATATATGCTGAATTTTGCAGGGTTGCAATCCCAGGTCTTTAGCTTTCTGAATTATATTTTTTCTGTTCTTCTGATCCTTCAATGTTGAGGCTGATAGGTCCTGTGTTAGTCTGATTGTGTTCCCTTTAATTTGAATTGTTTTATTTTTGCTGTTTGCAATATTCTCTCTTTGATTTGAGGGTTCTGGAATTTGGCTATTATAGCCCTTGGTGTTTTTATCCTTGGGTCTCTTTCTGCTGGGGTTCTGTGAATTCTTTCAATTGTTATATTATTATCTTGTTCTAGTAGATTGGGGTATATTTCCCTCATAATTTCCTGCATGATGTTTTTCAGGTTCTTTTGTTGGTCCAGGCTTTCTAGTAGTCCAATGATTGGTAGATTGTTTTTCCTGGACCTGTTTTCCTGGTCATTCATTTTCCCTAGAAGGCACTTTACATTTTCTTCAGTTTTTCAACCTTTTAATTTTGTTTGATGAAATCTTGTAGTTTTGTAGATACATTGATATCTAAAGGCTCAATTCTAGTTTTTAGGATTTTATTTTCTTCAATAACTTTTGACATTTCCCTTTTAAAAGTGTGGAATTCTCTAGTCTACTTTTCACAATTTTCCTGCAGGACTTTCATTTGTTTTTTCCATTTTTTTTCTTCCTCTCTTCTTTGGTTTTTAAATTCTTTTTAAGGTCTTCAATGAGCTTTTGTATTTAAGTCCACTTTATACATTGTTTTGATATTTCTCCTGTGAATGATGTTTCACAGTTTTCTTCTTCAGACATGGCTTTGCTGTCAGCTTTATCTGTGAAGCATTTTTCTATTACTAGAGCTCTTTTAGATTTTTTGCTCATCTTTGTTGTTGTACTTATGCTACTGAGGTATATAGAGTACAGATACAAACTTTTATTTTTCTGTGTTTGGGGTATGATCCCTGGCTTGTTGTTGGCCAAGATGTTGCCTATGCAGTCTATGTCTTGCCTTGTATAGGATATTTTTTCTCTCACTTTTATGTCCAGGTTCTAACATAACAGAGGATTGCTCCCAACCAGTCCTGTCTTCTACCCCAGTGTTTTCAGGGTTCAGACAAATTTTCGGTCTTGGATCCTCCCTGCTGGCTTGCTAATCAGTTTATGGGATCTCTGTTATTAAGCTGTTGGGTCCAGGCTAGCAGTGTGGCTAGAAGCCTCTTGCTGCATTTTCCAGCTCTCTTGCCTCCTGGACTCCCCCCCCCCCCACATTTCCCCCAAAGAGACAGATCTTCCCTGAAAATCCTGCAGGATGTCTGCATTTGAGAACTTCTTTGAATCATCTCTTTTTCTTGATGGGATCTGTAGTGTGAGTGTCAGAGTAGAGGCTTCATGTATCTTTGGTGGGGGAAGGCTCTGGGAGATTGTGAGCTTTCGGTCAGTGTCTTGACACTGCCCTAGATAAGTAGTCTTGGCTTATTTTATTACTGAGAGAAACTGAGTCATTAACAACTGATCATCCTGTAATACTGCTGTTAATTTGTGCATCACCTCATGTTTTCAGGTTATTCTGGGAGCACCCTGCTTATCATTTTCATAGAAGAAAAGTATTCCTTCATAATAGTATACAAAAATTTGTACAGTCATTCCCCAAATAATGGCCATCTCCTCAATGTCCAATCCCTTGCCCCCTGGAAAGAGTATAAATATCCTAGTACTTTTAGGTCCTTTTCCTTCTAGATTTTCATCTTTTTTTGGATAAAGACCTAGTAGTGGCATTGCTAGGTCAGAGTATGTATGATTTTATAATGCTTTGGGCAAAGATTCTAAAATTGGGAGAATGGGATAATTATCGCACATAAAAATGCTTTTACAGTGGAGGAGAAAAGGAGGCAGATGAGAGAGAATGAACCATATTCTCATTAGAACTACTTAAAGAGGGAATAAATGTCACTCAGTTGGGTATAGAAATCTAACTCTGTAGGAAAGTAGTAAGAGAAAGAGACAAGAGAAGAGGAAATTGATGAAAGGGGTGTATATTGGAGGGGGAGGGGAGAAGCAAACTGCTATTGTGGAGAATGAAAATGAAAAGAGAGAGATAGTAGAATAAATTGGCAGGGGGTTAGGATAGAAGGAAATAGAGTTAGCAACAGTAATTGAGAAAAAAATTTCTACAAATTTGACACAGTTCTATGTTTGAGAAATGAGATATTTACCAGAGGAACATATTTCATATTTTTTTCCTATCACCATCCTCTTCTCTTATCTCCTTTCCCTCCTTTTTTGTAAACCCAAATGAGTGTCATTCCATCTTTAAGTAAATTCTGATTACAGCAAGGTTAACTTTATTTCTTCTCAGCTGCCCCTTCTTCCCTTCCACTTTAAAAGCATTTCTTGTTTCTTTTATATGAGATAATTGACCCTATGACTTCTTGGAACAAAAACAAACAAAGATAATTTAAAATCCTTGGAGGAAAACAGCAACTCATAAGATATGGTACCTTCATGATAAATGACAATTATCATGATTAGAATAAGTTATTTTGATGCATAGAGTATCATACTTTTGAAGTAATATTAAAGTACTGGTTGGAGAGAATTGAGGAAAAAGGAATCCTTAAGATTATTTCATGGTATGAGTGATGGAGTGATAAAATTAGAAAAGTATCTAAAGTCCACATAGGCAACCCAAATCCAACGATATCATGAATGATACAGGAATTATTTATTTTTGTCCAGACGGTCAATTAAAGGAGCACTACACAGAATTCAATGTTCTAGCAAGCTAAAATCCAGGGCATAGATTCTTAAACTGATGTTTGTGGAGGTCTGTGTATAGATTTTAAGAGGTTATTAGATGAGGTAAAATGCTTCTGAATTTTACTATAATATGTTTTCCTTGCAATCCTATGTGGTGTGTGTGTGTGTGTGTGTGTGTGTGTGTGTGTGTGTGTGTATATATATACATATATATATATAATATTTGGGTTGAAGCATATGTATCTAACTATATATATATATATATATATATATATATCTCCTTATATATTTATCTCTATCTATCTATCTATCTATTATGTACACACACACACACACACACACACACACACACACACACACACACGATGCTTTGGTAGAGACATAATCCTGAGAACAGGTCCATGGTTTTCACCAGAGTGTCAGAGTAGTCCATGAAGAACAGTAGAAATTAAGAATCTCTCTCCTAAAGAAACACAATTTCAGAAAAAAACAGTCCTTGAAGGGAAAAAAAAAAAGCAAAATAATCAATGAATTACATTTGAGCCTTTGGGAAGAATTCCTTTGCTCTGCTTTCTTTTATACTCCCTGGTGTGTGGTATATAGGCCAGATATCCATGGTATATATTTGCAGCCAGCGTCCCATAGGTATAATTATTCCCTGATTAAGACAAAGACAGAGGTGTTAGTTTTTCCAGGAGGTTCTTATACTTTAGTAACTGAAAAAGAAAAGTTTTGTAATGAGTCAGAAAAAAAATGACACCCTGTAGAAATAGAAGAAGAATATTTGTAAAGGAGTCAGGAGTGTTTGTTCTAACAAGTGTGAGAGCTGGTGGTTAATTAGATATTTAGCATAACATTGCTAGTCTTATTTAAAAATATTCCTAAACATGATAAGACTCTCTTTAGAGGAAATGGAGACAAACATAGCTTAGAATTTGAGGGGATCTGCTGAAGAGGTCAAAGTTAGGGACTGAGTCTGAGGTAACATTGGTATAGAGAACTCTATGTACCACATGAACATATTCTCTACTGCTAATTATCATGAAATTAGCTAGAACACTAAAATAAATCAGTTTCGCAGTGTCATAAACAACATGTTCAAAGGCAGAAACTGAAACGAGATTTTCCTGGCTTCAAGGCCAGCTCTCTATTCAATATATACTGTACTTCCTCTTTAATTAAATAAAATTTAATCAAGAAAAATAATAGAGGGAATCAGGAAAAGTCTCATTTAGGAGGCACTGCTTCCAATGAACAAATTTGTATAAGGAAAATACACTTTCTATTTAATATGCAGGTTTGGCAAAATGATATTAAAGTACATAAATGTTTTACAGTAAAAATATATGCATAGATTTTCTATACATATTTCTTTAGGGTTTTCATTCATTCATTATTACAGAAACAGAAGACTTTGTGAATGACTAAATAAATCATATAATCATATTAAACAGAAGGAGCTATGGGAAGAAGTGTGAAGAGAAAATTATTCTGAGCTTAATAACACAAGATCTAAGGACTCAGCAATTTCTCTATAAAATGTGGTAGTTGGGTTAGATGGCCACTAAGTTCCCCTCTAGCATTTGCTTTCAAAGAAGACTGACATGAGGGAGGTGATGCCATGACAAGCACATGAAATGGATCTGAGGAAGGGGATACTATGCTAAATTTCAAGTCTCTCATTCTCTTCCACAGCCATCTAGGTCCAGTGGGCAGATATGAATTACGGCAGATGAGCCTGGAATCAAGGAAATCACAGTTAAATGACTTACCCAAGTTCATGCAGCTAGTAAGGGGCATGTCTGAGGTTAGATTATTTTTATTTTAATCTCTTTTTTATCCATATTCACAGGCATATTTTTAAGTTACAAAATATCTTTTCACCCTCCTTTTCCACCCCACTCCCCTCAGCAGTAAACAGTCTGTTTAGCATTGTACATACACATTATTGATAAATATATTTAGAGATTAGTCATTTTGGGTGTGAGGGATTAGGATTAACGGAATGAGATATATGAGATAATTTTTATAATGTATTAATAAGATTATTAAGGATTGTTTTTTATTTTGTTTTGTTTTTATTTTCTTCTTCTGGATGGGGATAACATTTTCCATAGGTGGGATAAAATGGTTTTCGTAACTCTCTGAACTGCTGGGAGGAGCTGCTTCCATCATGACTGAGCATCTCACAATGTTGTTGTTAATGTCTACATTGTTCTCTAGGTTCTGCTCCCTTCACTCAGCATCAGATCCTGTAAGTCATTCCAGGCATCTCTAGAGTCTGCCTACTTGTGGTTTCTTACAGAACAATAATATTTCAGAGTATTCATATATCATGACTTGTTTAGCCTTTCCCCATTTGATTGAGCTGTTCACCTCAATTTCCAGTTCTTTGTCATTCACAAAAGAGCAGTTATGAATATTTTGGAACATGTGCAACTTTACCCATTTTTTATGATTTGTTCTGGATATAGGCCTAGAATTGGAATTTCTGGGTCAAAGGGTATGAACAGTTTTATTGGTTTTTGAGCATAGTTCCCTATTACTCTCCAAAAAGGTTGGATCTATTCACAAATCCACCAGCAATGCATCAATGTCACAATCCTCCCACAACCTCTCCAAGATTTATTGATAGATGTGAGGTGATACCTCATTGTTGCTTTAATTTACAATTCTCTAATCAATAATAATTTGATGCATTTTTCATATGATTATAAATAGCTTTAATTTCTTCATTTGAAAACTGTCTCTTCATATCTTTTGATTATTTATCAATTAGCAAATGACTTGTAACATAAATTTGAATAAGTTATGGTTCATGAATTCCATGGAAAACAATTGTTGTATAGAAACCATAAATGGTCAGACTCTAAAGAAGCATGGAATTACTTACAGGATCTGATGCTGAGCCAAGGAAGTAGAACCAAGGAAATAATGTACACATCAGCAATCCATTGTGTGATGAACAACCTTCATGGAAGCAGCTCCTCTCAACAGTCTAGAGAGCTGGGACAACTGTATTAGACTGGCTATAGGCTATATTACCCCATCCAGAGGAAGATAAACAAAACAAAACACACACACACAAACACACAACACACACACACACACACAAACACACACACAAGAAAACAACCCTTCAGAATCTGTTGAACATTTTATTAAAAAAATTATCACTTATATATCTCTTTCCTTAATCCTAATTCCTTATACTGAAATTTACTAGTCTCTAAATATGTTTATTAAAATATATGCAATGCTGTTCACCACTAAGGGTAGGGGGGTGGGAATGGAGGGTGGAAGGAAAGTTTGTAACTTAAAAATATTCATGTGCTTATAGATGAAAATAAATAAATAATTTAAAAAAGTTATAAATTTGATGCAATTTTCTATATATTATAGAAATGAGACCTTTATCAGAACTCCTAGCAGTGAAGATTGTTTCCCATCTTTCTGCTTTCCTTTTGATTTTGACAGCATTGATTTTATTAGTGCAAAAACTTATTCAGCTGCTTTTTTCTATTCATAATTTTTATTACAAGATTTGCCACTGAATTCAAGAAACTCTTATTAGAATCCTCTAATTGAATGTGCAGAGACCTCAGAACTTCATGAATCATTTAGGTAGGTCAGGAGAGGAAAAGATCAAATAATTGGCTATGAACTGATATCCCTCAAGCACTCGATACAGAACAGAGAATCTTTGGGGCTTTCATACACAAGATATCTATTGAGCTTGTATAATTTGAAAGGAAATATATATAACGTGTTCTAAAAGATTAAAAAGAAAATGATTTTTAAAATGTTTCTGATTTTAAGGGGAAAAACTTAATGTAGTAAGAAATAGATAAGAATAATTATAATATAAAATTATATGGAAAATATATTTTCTCTTTTGTTTTTATTTGAGTACCCTCTAGCAAAGGAGGGTAAGATCTTTTCTGACTACAATAAATAGGAAAGGCTTCATAAGACACAGAACCTGGACCTTGAATGACAGGAAGAGTAGCTAATAAATAATTAGAATAGAGTTAATTAAAAGAGCATTTTTGAATGGATGGTACAGTATGGATAAGTAAGCAAAGATACTACAGATATTTATATTTGTGAAATGAACCTAAGTAATTCAGTAATTGTGGAAGGTTGTATATAGAAAAAAGGTTTGATTTTGCTTTTTTTTCTCCTTTGATTTTTAGCTATCTTTGTTTTAAGTAATATGTGGCATAATGGATAAGAGCAATGATTTTAAGGTAGGACTTAGTCTGAAACATGTTGCTTCCACTTACTTATAGGTGCAACTTGAGAAAAGTCACTGAATCACTCTAGTTCTCAATTTTCTCATCTTTAATGGAAGGAGGGTCAGATTAGAAAATATACAAGGTCATATGTAATGCAACAGGAGAAAGATATAATTATTGTGTTGAATATGAGTCACAAGAAATTGTTGGAATTAAATAATGGATATGATCAAAATAATCTGATAATGTACCCATTTTATTCACTAATCTTTTTATAAAATAATATTAGTAAGCTAGAAGGTAAAAGGGCAAAACCAAAAATTACTTGTATTTGTTAAAATAAACTACCATACCAAGAGAACAATATACACATTAACAACAACATTGTAAGATGATCAACCCTGATGGATACAGCTGCTCTCAGCTAGGACAATCCTTTTAGACTGGCTATGGACATCTAAAGGAAGGAAAAACAAAATACAACAACCAAAAAACCCTTCAGAATTGGAGGAATACTATATTCATTTTTTTTAAAAAAAATTTCTAATTTTTTTCACTTAATCCTAATTCCTCATACCAAAAATGACTAACCTATAAACTTGCTTAACACAAATGTGCAAATACAATATTAACCCTGCTGTTTGCTGCTGAGGGGAAGTGAGTAGAAGAGAGGGTGTAAGGAAATTTTGTAACTTAGAAATATATATATATATATATACACACATATATATATATATATATATATATATATATATACACACACATATGGATGAATATTAAAGAAAAACTTTCCAAACATGTATTTGGAAAAGTGAAATAAAAATAAAAAATAAAATAAAATAAACTACTATATACATATGTATATATATCTGAGTGTGATTGTGTATATGTGCATATATTACATATAATTTTGAAATCATTAAAATGTAAGCTACCAGGCCGGCTAGGTGGCATAGTGGATAAAGCACCAGCCCTGGAGTCAGGAGTACCTGGGTTCAAATCCAGTCTCAGACACTTAATAATTACCTAGCTGTGTGGCCTTGGGCAAGCCACTTAACCCCGTTTGCCTTACCAAAAATAAAACCCTAAAAAAATAAAATAAAACATAAGCTACCAATTACAAATAGGCATATACATATATCCATCTATGTGTATATATGTATACATATAGCTATAAAATGTATAGGTTAACTTAAATTAAAAATATGTTTTTAATAAAATATCTTACCAATATGCATGGAATGAGTATATTTGGGAAGGTAGAAAGAGAGAGCCTAGGAATAGGGAAGTGAGGGGAAAGGGAAGGGAAGGTGAGGGACATAAAGGAGAAAAGAGGAGAGGAGATAGTAGAAACTTCCAAATGAAGAATCTGTTTCTCTCAGTGCATCCTACTGCCTCAGGACAATGAAAATTGAATTTACCTTATCAAGGTAAACTAGCCAGTTGGAGGTGGAATGTGAACCCAAATCTTCCTGGTGCAAACATAACCATTCTTTGTCTATGCATTACATATGTTGCTGATAAATCATTTTCTATGTGCCCTTTTGCCCAGGTTTGGTTAGTTAGGTAACAATGCGATCCTTACTTAGGGATATATAAAGTATTGGGAAAAACAGAAATTTAAATTCCATTTAACTTAAAAAAATAGAACTACCTAATAGATCTAACATCACTGTTAGTATAGTTTGTGGTAGAGAACCTGAAACACCAAACTCTTCTTTGTCAATACATAATCCCTTACTTATATTCACTTCTA
Organism: Macrotis lagotis; assembly: GCF_037893015.1. Taxonomy (NCBI): domain Eukaryota; kingdom Metazoa; phylum Chordata; class Mammalia; order Peramelemorphia; family Peramelidae; genus Macrotis; species Macrotis lagotis. The sequence goes on along the minus strand of NC_133663.1, from coordinate 113,358,319 downwards.
GTTTTAATTTTATCTCAATTAATGTGGTTCATATTTAACTTACATTTACTGCTTAAATCAGCTTTTTTTCTATCTAATACAAGCTGTAATGTGAATACCAAACTTAAAAAATAGAACTAATTAGTTGAAGAATTTCATACTTTGAACTCTAGAGGTTAAAATTCTACTCACAAATTAATAAGAATTCTTTCCTACAGCATGTTGCACCTAAAGTGACTCAACAACTCTAAATCGTGTTTTTCAAATCCTGAGGATAGTGAAAAAATTACATGCTCTAGAATCAGAAGACCTCGCTTCAAACCTTACTTTGAAGGCTGACTATTTAAATGATATTGGGAATATTATGCATCTTTCCTGAAATTTAGTTTCTTATGAAATGACTGAATTGATCTAAATGATCTCTGATTATATCCTTTCATTTCTACATTTAAGAAATTTATGTACTTGATGATTATATATTAACTCAAGACTTTAACTCAAAAAATGTCAACAATGTGTTTGCTTCTGTTAGTTAGCCAAAGGAAAAATTTATTTCAAAGCAAAAAAATCAAAGAAAAAATGCCCACACCTTCCCCCCCATTGACCTAATGTTCTCATTTTCATAAATTATTTTTGTTTAATATTTTATTTACTTATTTTTTTAGGTTTTTGCAAGGCAAACAGGGTTAAGTGGCATGCCCAAGGCCACACAGTTAGGTAATTATTAAGTGTCTGGGATCAGATTTGAACCCAGTTACTCCTGACTCCAAGGCTGGTGCTTTATCCACTATGCCACCTAGCTGCCCCTTTACTTATTTTTCTAACTACATGCAACATAAGTTTTTACTGACCATTTGTTTTGCAAGTTTTCAAGTTTCACATTTTTCTCTCTCCCTCACATCCCTCTCCTTTCTCCCTGACAGTAAGCAATCTGATAGGCTCTATATTATAAACATGTTAAACATAGATCCTTATTGATTATATTGTGAGAGAACAATTTGATTCAAATGGAAGAAAGAAAACATTTGAGAGAAAAAATAAACAACTGAAAAATTGAAGATAAACTTTGGTCTTCATTTAAACTTTACATTTCTATTAAACAAACTAACAATTACATGGGATGATGATCAAACTTGATGGACTTGCTCATTCCATGAGTGCAATAATCAGGGACAATTTTAGTGAATATTTGATGGGGACTTTTTCCAGAAAAGGAACTGTGGAGTTTAAACAAAGAGCAAAGCTTATCTTCAGTTTTTAAAGTTGTCTTATGTATTACATACTTTTGCTAAAAGCAATTTTTATTTCTTCCTTTTAGATGTTTCTTTCCTCACAACACATTTAGTTTGGATCAATGCATATCATTGAAGCAAATGCAAAGACAATATTAGTTTGCCTTCTGTTGGGGTGAAGGAGGGGGGAAAGGATGGAGGAAGAAAAATTGTAAAACTCAAAACTTTTGCAAATAGAATAATTGGTAGAAACCACCATTATCTATTAATGGAAAACAGATAAAATATTTATATAAAAAAGTTCCAGAAACTAAAAAAAAAAAAAAAAAGAGAAAAAAGTTCACAGTTCCTTCTCTGGATATGTATAGTATTTTCCATCACAAATCTTTTAAAATTATCTTTGATTATTGTACTTCTGTAATTGAATAAGTCCATCATAGTTGATCATCACCCCCAAAAAATATTTTTATTTTTATTCTGGTTTTGTTCATTTCACTCAGAATCAACTCATGCAAGTCTTTCCTGGCTTTTCTGACACCCTATCATTCATGATTTCTTATAGAATACTAGCATTCTGTCACATACATATACCACAATTTATTCAAACATTCCCAAATTGATGGACATGCTCTCAATTTTCAATACATTGCTACCACAAAAAAGTCTGCTATGAATATTTTTGAACATGTCAGATTTTTATCCTTTTTCATGATCTCCTCAGGATGCAGAACCAGTAGTGGTATTGTTGGATAAAAGGGCAGGAATTTTTTTTGTCCTTTTTGCATAATTCCACCTCATTCTCCAGAAAGTTTGGAACACTTCAGAGCTCCACCAACAATACAACAAATATATCCTCTCCAACATTTATCATTTTCCTTTATAGTCATGTTGTCAATCAGGGATCTCCCATGAATTATTGCTTAAGCAGAAGTAGAGTGGATACATATTTGAAAGCATATATGGAAAGATAGATTGATAAACATGTGTGGTCTGCTATGGCACACATATAAAGATATATATATATATGTGTGTGTGTGTGTGTGTGTGTGTGTATGTGTGTGTATGTGTGTGTGTGTGTGTGTGTGTATGTGTGTATATGAATAGGTCACACACTTGCTTGGAACACAAATATAATGAGGAACAATTCACGTCTCATATAGTAAGACAGTAGGTAAGTTCGGCTATTTGACCTACTACTCCCTCCAGACCATCTTTGTTTTTATCTCAAATGATGTGCTCTTTTCTCTGTAGAATATTTGGTAGGCTTTGCTGCTTCCATTTTTTGTTTGTTTTGTTTTTCTTTCTTCTCATATGATTGCTTTTTGAGCATTGGTCTACTATTATGAAAATGGTATGTACTTATTAATTTTCTATAAGCAAGAAAAGATGTGATTAAATCCATCAATGAGATGTAGAAGCAAATTAAATTTGAAGCATAGGGAGGTAAAGTTGTAATGATCCATTTATCTCCATCTCTTGGATAAATTACTTAAAATTTAATAATATCTGGTGCATCGTAAAGTCATATTTTAGTATTTCATTTTTCTGTAATTTCAGGAAAATGCTGCTTTTCAATATATCCATATATCAATAAGAATTGATTGTTCCCTCACAGGCTAGACTTTCAAGATTTCTAGAAGTTAAAAATGTCCAAAATATTTTTCTTTGCATGTTTTACAGTTAGATGAAGTTTCTAGATGTAATCGGCATGTTTGGAATTCTTCTGAAAGTAGATTTTTAAAATCTTTAACAAAAAATTCATCTTAGTTTTGAATTATCTCACCTGTAATAAAGAACTATTTGCTGTAATTTCTTTATAAAAATAGATAATGAATTATTTTGTAATTTTGTTATCTTTAATGGTTTCCTTCTTCCTGTTCAATTTGGTTCTCCTCTCAACACATTTAATTTGGATCGAGACATATCATGGAAGTACATGCAGAAGATTATATTAGCATGTCTTCGGTTGGAAGAGAGGGGATGGAAGGGAGGGAGGGAGAAAATAAAATTGTAAAGTTCAAAATCTTGCAAAAATTATTGGTAGAAATTGCCAATGTATGTAATTGGAAAATAAATATTGTAAATGCATATATATATATATATATATATATATATTTAAAGGGGTACAACATATTATTTGGTTTAGTTGGGTATGTTTGTACTGATCTACTAACATTTCTTCCTATTTCAGGAATGCTAAACCTCGATATAGAAGAATATCTAATCATTATAACATTTGCTACATATATCTAATTTTCTTTGTTTTTATGATTATTTTTTCTCTAGTAATATATACTCATATATTCATATATATTTATATATATAATTTTCTGCAATTATACGTTAAGAAAATTTTATTCATTTTTTCCAATAAACATTTTTATTTTTTTAATTATATTCAAATATGATTTTCAACCTTCATCCTTTAGTAAACTTTTGAGTGCCACATTTTTCCACCACCTTCCCCTAGCTATTCCTTTCCCATGGCAGTGAACAAATCTGACATGGTTTGTACATAAATGATTGTGTTTAACTAATTTACATATCATTCATATTTTGAAAGAATTATAAATAAGGGGGGGAAAGCCACAAGCGAGAAAGAAGCACCATAAAAAAAAGTTTTTAAAAAAAGTGAAAAACAGCATGCTTTGTTCTGTGCTCAAATTTCTTATTTTTTTATCTGAATGTAGATAACATTTTCAATAACAGGATTTTCGGTATTGTCCTTCACCCATCATAATTGATCATGTCACTATAATGCTAATAATATGTATAATTTTCTCTTGGTTCTGCTCCTTTAATCCTGCATCAATTTATGCAAATCCCAGGATTTCCAAATTTCAGCTGTTCATGATTTGTGGATGTACAATAGTACTCCATCACTTTCATATAACATGTCTTGTTCAATGCTTCCCCAATTGATGGACATCCCCTCAATTTTGATTCTCTGTCAACAAAAAAAGAGAAGATATATCGAAAGATAGATAGAAAGATGACAGATAAATAAATAGATTAAAAATATTTCTATCTTTTTGAACATGTAGGTCTTTCCATCCTTTTTAAAGTCTCTTTGGACTATACATCTTTTAGTGGTATTACTGGATCAAAAGGTATAGGCAGTAATATTATCCTTTGGGCATAGTTACAAATTGTTGTATATAATGGTTGGATAAGATCACAACTCAACTAGTAGTGCTTTACTGTCCCAGTTTTCCTTCATCCTCTCTAACACTGATCATTTTTGATAATCTGAAAGGTGTGAGGTAGCAAGAGAGTTGTTTTAATTTACATTTTTCTGATCAGTAATGATTTTGAGCATTTTTTCATATGATATATAGATAGATAGATAGGTTTAATTTCATATCCGTTGACCATTTATTAAATGGAGAATGAATTGCATTTTTATAAATTTGTCTCGGTTCTCTATATAGTTTAGAAATAACTCCTTATAAGAATCGCTATCTGTAATAATCAAATCAGCAATTTGCAGATTCATGTGGATTTATTTTACATCCTGCTACTTTGTTAAGTTTTTAGTTTATTTCAAGTAGAATTTTAGTTATTTTCTAGGGTTCTTTAAATTCAACATTATCTCATTTACATAGAGTGAGAGTTTTATTTCTTCATTGTTATTCTAATTCTTTCGAATTCTTTTCCTTCTCTTACTGCTAAAGTTAGCATTTCTACTAAATAATAGTGGTGATGCCAATAGTGGAAATGCTAGTTTTCATTGAAATTTTCTTTGTTTGTTTGTCTGCATTACATATAATGCTTATTGATGGTCTTAGATAAATACTGAGGTCTCAATTTGATTCTATGATCTCTATTGTAGGGATGGGGTCTATATTTTGGCAAATGCTTTTTAATATTTGTCCTTTGTTCTCAAAGAGGACCATGACACCAGGCAGGTGATATCATGACAAGCAGATGAATTGGCTTTGGGTGAGGGGGATGCTGTGTGTGCTAAGTCACCAGACTCACACTCTCCTCTGGAGTCACCTGGGGCCAGTGTCCAGATATGAATCAGGAAGACAGGAGATCACCCTCTGTATGAAGCAACCTAGGCTAAGTGACTTGTCCAAAGACACATATCTAGTATATATCTGGTGTCTGAGGCTGTAATTCAACTTCCATCCTCCTGACTCCAAAGCCAGTGCACTATCCACTGCAGCACCTATTAATTTTGCTATTGAAATGGTCAATTATGTAGTTTGTGTTTTTTTCAGGTTGAACCATTCCTGTACCTGATATAAATCTTACTTGATCATAGTGTATGATCTTAGAGCTAATTTGCTGTAATCTCTTTGATAAAACATTATTTTAAAACTTTGGATCAATGTTCATTAGGGAGTTTTATCTATTTAATTCTCTTTGTCTATTTTGGCTCTTTGTGGTTTAGGTATCAGCACTATGTTGGTGTCATAAAAGGAATGTAGTAAAGCTCCACCTATTTTATCAAATTGTTTTAAAGAATTATATGTAATACTTCTTTAAATGTTTAATAGAATTCTATTGCAAATCCATCTGATCCTGGAGATTAATATTTAGGGAGTTTATTGATTGCTTATTCAAATTCACTTTGTGAAATTTAAGTATTTTATTTCCTCTTCTCTCATTTTACAGTTTATTTTTTGTAAATATTAAGCCATTTGACTTCTATTGTCATTTTTTGCCTTAAAACTGGGCAAAATAGTTCTGAATTATTATTCTGATTTCCTATTGTTTTTAGGCTTGTGCAAGGCAAAGGGGGGTTAAGTGGCTTGCCCAAGGCCACACAGCTAGGTAATTATTAAGTGTTCTGAGACCAGATTTGAACCCAGGTACTCCTGACTCCAGGGCCGGTACTTTATCCACTATGCCACCTAGCCACCCTGCTAATTTCCTCTTTATTACTAGTGAGTTCACCCTTTTTTGGTTTTCTCTTTCTTTTTCAGTTTAACAAAACTTTATTTTATTCATTTTTTTATCATAAAACTAACAGATTTATTTTTCAGTTCAATAGTTTTCTTACCTTAAATTTCAATAATTTCTCTGATTTTCAGCATTTCTAATATGTTACTTAGTTGGGCAGATTTTAATTTATTCTTTCTATATCTTTTTTTAGCTATATACCCATTTATTTATCTTCTCTTTCTCTATTTTATTCATGTAAGCAATAAGAGATATAAAATTTTCACTAATTACTGCTTTGGCTGCAGCCTTCAAGCTTTGGCTCATCATTATCATTATCATTGTCTAGGATGGAAATGTTGATTATTTACATGATTTGTTGTTTGATTCACTCTTCTTTAAAATTAGACTATTCAATTTCCTATTAATTTTAAGTTTAACTTTCCATGGCACTGTGTTTCCTGTAATTTTCATTGCATCATGATCTAAAAAGGATGCATTTACATCTGTGTTTTTCTGCATTTCATTGAGATTTTTTATGCTCTAATATATGATTAAATTTTGAGTAGGTGTCATTGATCAGAGAGAAAATTATATATTCTTTTTTATCCTTATTCATTTTTTCTCCAGAGGATTTACCTATCTAAATTTTCTAAAATTCCATTGTCCTCTTAATTTTCTTCTTGTTTGTTTTATCTAATTTATTAATCTAATTCTGAGAGAGTGAGATTGAGGTATACCACTAATATGCTTTTTCTATTGATGTCTTCTTGAAAATCCTTAACTTCTCCTGGATGCTGTACTGTTTGGTGCATAAATGTGTAATACTGATATTACTTTATTCCCTGTTGAACTTTTAGCTCTATGTTTTGCTTTTGATTTGTCAGAAATCAGGATTGCCAACCCTGTTTACTTCAGCTGAAGTATATTTTACTCTGCTCCAGTCTTCTAAAATCATCATGCTTACATCTCATTGCTTCAAATGTATTTCTTCCCAAACCAACAACATATTGTAAAATTTTGATTTTAATACATTCATCTATCCACTTTTATTTTTATGGAAGAGTTCATCCCATTCACATTATACTTATGATTATTAAGCCTGAATTTCCTTCCATTGTCTTCCCCCATTTATACTTTCTCCTTTCCCTTGATAATCCTTTTTGTCCTTCATTCTAAATGAAGACCATGATATCTGGGAGATGATGCCATGATAAGCATGTGAATTGTATTTGAGTGAAGGTATGCTGTGCTTAGTCACCAACATCACTTTCTCCTAGAGTCTTCTGTGACTATCTTCAGTGACTATGTCAATCAGGGTGACTGGAAATGGCCTTGGTTGCTAGGCAATTGGGGTTAAGTGATTCACCTAAGGTCACACATCTAATCAATGTCAAGTGTGTGAGGTTGGATTCAAACTCATATCCTCCTGACTCCAAGGACAGTGCTCTAACCATTGCATAACCCTTTCCCCCGTGTTCCTTTTCAAACTGTTTTGCTTCTGACTGCTGCCTCATTTACTCTGTCCTGTTCCCTTTCCCCACCTATCATGGAGGCTAGGATAAATTTCCAACCCCAATTAGGAATGCTATTATTCCTTCTTTGTGCCAGACATGCTAAGAGTAAAATTTAATCCCATTCTTCTTTCCCTCTGTTTTAATAGGTTCCTTATGCCTCTTAATAGGGTGTTAATTATCTTGAAATGACTATCTTCTCCCAGTATAATATTTTTTTGTTTGTACCTCTCTTGCACCCACATCCTCTGTGAAAGCATATTCCTTTTAATTGTCCTGATATATAACCCTTCAAGAATTAAAGTAGCATACTTTCATAATCAATTTAGACCATTCTTTTCAGTATACTTCCTTCAACTATCCCAATAAAATGCAACTCTCATGAGCTAAGTGCCATTTTACATCATGTTAAATTTATGCACCTTCTGTCTAATTTCCTTCTTTGAAATAATCTAAGAGAAATATAATTCTCAAGAGTTAATAGTATTGTTTCCCTTTATGGACATTTAAACAGGAATTTAAGTTTTCTCTTATTCACTAACATTTTTGCTTTTCCATTTTATATATTTCTTGAGTTTTGTGTTTGAAGATCAAATGTTCTGTTCAGCACTGTTACTTTTGTCAGATAAGTTAGAAAGTCCTCAATTTCTTTGAAAATACATGTTTTCTCCTGAAATAATATGCTGAATTTTGCAGGGTAGTTGAGTCTTGGGTGTAATCCAAACTCCTTCTCCTATCAGATTATATTCCAGACCCTCCAACATTTTCATGTTGAAACTGATAAGTATTATGTATTCCTGATGGTGGATCCCTGGTATTTAAATTTCTTCTCTGACTATTTTATTTATTTTCTCCTTTAATTGAGAATTCTAAAATTTGGCTACAATATTCCATGGTGATTATATTTTAGAATTTCTCTCCATGGGTAATGGATGGATTCTTTCAAGGGCTGTTTTATCTTCTTGAATAATAGGGTAGTTTTCCCTGAGAATCATCCAGGCTCTTTTTTTCTAATCTTGGTTTTATCATCAACATCAGAATAATAGTTTTTCTGTGGTTAGTATTCTTTTTTTGTTTTCTGCTCAATTGACTAGTTAAATTCTGCTCCATGGGCACAGTCTTAAGCTTTTGTTGCTGAGGCTGTGGATCTGTTCCCACACTTTCCACTTTATCATTTCAGGTGCTAGTGAATTGTTCCTTACATTAGGATAGCTCAATCCAATCATGGTTTCTAGGCTCAAACGTAGTCTTAAGAGTTGGGCTTTGTGAGCCTGGTTACATTGCTGACCTGCTGATCTTGATTGTGGTATGGTTAAAAGTCCCCCACTGACTTCTCAGAGTCCCGCTCTATGATGAGCTAGACTGACTCCCCTTCTACCAATGTGAAACAGACTTTTTCTGAAGTTCCACCATTAAATCTTGAGTTGAAAATTTGTTTTACTCCATTTAATTTTTGTGGAATATATCACTTTAAGGTCTATTTAGAGACTTCACTTAAAGTGATTTTGCAAAAAACTCGGGGAGCTTCCTAGCTTTGTGTCACCATCTTCACCTTATTTGCATTCATTTACTCAAGATTATGAATTCCAATTTTTCTCTTGTTTCCTCTTCTTCCATCTTCTGACAATGGTAGGAAATTTCATATAATATACATGGACCTCCTATAAAAATCTAAATTTTTACTTCATTTGTGGAAGAAGAAATCAAAAGGAAAAAAAATAATCTTGAGAAAGAATAAAATAATTGAAAAAATATGCTTCAATCTGCATTCAAAGTCAATCAGTTCTTTTTTCCTTTTTATTTGTCTTTGATTTTTGTGTTCCTGAGAAGAGCAAGGTCATTTATAGGTGATCATTACACAATGTTGTTAAAAATTCTATCTGTTGATTTCCTCATTCAGCTTATTTCACTTTGCAACAGTTTGTACAAGTCTTCTCACATTTTTTTAATTTGTCTGCTCATCTTTCCTAATTACACAATACTATACCATTACATCCATATAGGAGAGTTTGTTGAGTCATTCTTCTATTGATGGGCACCTCATCAATTTCTATAATTTTTTTAACATAAGTAACTGCTATAAATATTTTTTGCTTTATATCTTTTCTATGACATCTTTGCTCTACAAAACTAGTAAGGATACTGCTATTAAAGGGTGTCTATCATTTTATTACCCTTTTTACATAGTACTAAATTGCTCTCCAGAACTAGTTGGATCAGCTCACAATTGTACATTGCTATCCCAATTTTTTCGCATCCTCTGCAATTCATCATTTTGTCCCATCTGATTTGTGTGAGATAGTAACTCAGAGATGTTTTAATTTTGATTTCTCAATTCAGAAATGATTTAGAGCACTTCTTCACATGCCTTTAGTTTTAATTTCTTCATCTGAAACTGCCTGTCTATAACCTTTGATCCCTTATCAATTTGGAAATTGGTTTGTATTCTTATAATGTTGATTCAATTCTATATATATTTGTGAAATGAGACCCTTATTAGAGACATTTAATGTAGAAATTGTCCTGAACTTTTGCTTTTCTTTTAATCTTGGCTGCTTCAGTTTTGATTGTAAAAAAGCTTTTCAATTTAATATAATTAAACTCTTTTATTTTATATATCTGAATGTTCTCTAGTTCTTATATGTTATGAATTCTTTCATTCTCCATGGATCTAACAGATAAATTCTTCTAGAATCTTCTAATTTGCTTCTGATCTTACTCTTTTTGCCTAAATTGTGCAATGATTTTAACCTTATTTTGGTACATGGTGTGAGATGTTGGTCCATACCTAGTTTGTGTCCTTTCTTCCCAGTTTTACCAAAAGTTTCAATCAATTATTGAATTCTTATCCCAAATAGCTGAGGTTTTTGTATTCATCAAACACTAGATTATTATGGTCATTGTCTGCTGTGTCTTATGTAAATAACTTGTCCTAGGGATACTCACTGTTTTTAGTATTATTTTTAACCATTAGTCTGTCATAGAACAATTGTTTGTCAGTTATTGTTGTAATTTTCTAATTCCAAACCCTTTTCCACAGTAATTTTGTGCAATTCTCTTTCAACCTGTCTTAAATATTGATGGAGATTAATAAAACAAATATATATGTGATATCAAATCTATCTGAATTAATTATAAATAGAGCAATAAGTTAACTGCTATTGCATATGGTCATGGTCAGACTTTGAGTTAATCAAGTTTCAATTGAAGGAGACATAAAGGAAGAGAGTTATGGCAAAATGAAACCATTTCAAAATTATTCCTTGTCCTACTCATTAAAATGCTCACTAATCAATAATTGGAGATTTTGAAAGTAGTTTCTTTAATCTTCTCAGGATATTTTGGTGGAGAAGATGGGAATGAGATTGGTATTAGTTCACCGAGGTAGATTTTCATTAAGCAGTTAGAGGCAATTGGCTAACAAGTTTGTGCATGAAAAATGTGAAGGGTTTTCCATAAACTACACGATAGACCAACTTTTTAAACCTTTTAATAAATTCAAACTTGTTAGAAGAAATGTAAGCAGAGTTCACATAAATTCTAGACTTCAAATTTTAGAAATCTAATTGTATGAACATGGGGCAATTTGTTGATACCATCTGCTTGCAAATTTTATTTTGTTCAGTCAATACAGTCTTCATGACTGAATTTGAGATTTTCTTGGTAAAAATACTCAAATGATTTCCCACTATCTTCTCCAATACATTTTATATATGAGTTTGTGGAGAAAATATACTTTTCCTGTATTGTGGTATTGTAGATAGCCAACAATGGCAATGCTGTTCACACTTCCAGTGTGTTTCTTCTACTTGAAATAGATGAAGTGATTTGCTCAACTTGAAACTGTCATTGGATATGAGAGACATGGCTTGATGCAAAATCTTCTTGATTCCAAGGTGAATAATTGATTTGACACATCACATTGCATATTATGTAGAGGTTTGATAGATTGGTAACTTTCCTATTTCTGATATTTATTAAACACAATACAAATGACTATTGTTGAGTCCCACTTCTGGACTCTTTCTATCCTCCCCAGGAGAGCATTGGAGGGGTGGAAGACAAGAAAGACAAAGGAGACAAGTACTCCATCAAGATCTCCAAGTGCTCCAGGTGCCCAGTTTATTTGCCAGAATAAAAGTGCTTAAATACCTTTCCAGGCTCTAATCCATTCCCACTCCTATGACATTTAGTAGAACAAGGCTCTGATGTTCAAAGACACAGGTAAAGATAATTTACAATGTTCCCATACACAACGGTTCCCAACAGACTACAATTTAATTTCTATGAGATGTATTTATAAATGATATTTTCTCCTTTATCTTAGGTTATTGGAGCACTTTCCTACAAGTTCCTGGGATATTAGTCTGACTAACTTACTATTTTGTATAGTAAACCCTACTACCTATTAGAATGATAAAGGGCATCTGGTATGAATTCTGAATAAATGCCATTATCTAGAAATCATTGTTTATGAAGAGTAATACATAAATATGCCAAATAATTTGTATAATTGAAATATATATGTGACCATATACAGAAAAGAAATCACAGATTATTTATCATATTTTTTCCTAATGGCAGTCTAACCATTTATTTTTCAGGTATAAAATAATATTAAATGCCACTTTCTATTTTTGTTCTTAATTCCTCTAGAATATTTCTTATTAGAGGTGATACTGAGGCATGAATATTTATATGAGTGCTATATAGGCAAGCTAATATATTGAAGAAATTTTATTCTGAATCAACTTTTTATTAGTAAAGTGGTCACTTAAATATTTTTTTCTTATTGCTATTTTCACTTAATGATTTTTAGCTTTTGGAGAAAGTTTTGAAGAATAGTTTTTTCCAATTTAAAAGAAAAATGAAGAAAAATGTTCAGAAATATTCCTTCATATGTGAGGACCTTCAAAAAGAGTTAGAGAAAAACAATACTATCTTTTTAAAGCAAGGATATGTGTCATGACCATCAGGAAAAGAAATAAAAACAAATTTCTTATTATTAAGGGTATTTTTTTAATGATGGCCTTGCATGATTCATCCCTTGAGTAGACAGCTTAATGAAATTTGACTCTGTAATCTGTCCACTCCATTCCCCTACAGTTTATGGCATCCGCTTCACATCAGCAGTGAAAAATCACATCCCATAACCCACTGGGTACACTCTTCATGGCAATTCAAATAACTGCTTCTCAAGTTTGTTACATGGAGTTTATCAGGAGCTATATAATGACCCTCCCTGTTTGCTAGCTTAGGTTTTTTTTTTTAATAATAGCATAACATCATCACAGCAATATAGAAAAATGAGAGGCTTATTATCAGTTCTAAATTGTAAACTATGAAAAAAGCATTTATAATAGTCTATCATGTTTTTTTTTAAATCAAAATCCAGTGCATATTGGTAGGACATTTCAGAAGAGATTCCTAATTTTAGATAAAGTAAAATAGCAATATTTCATTTAAAATCCTTTTAAATTGAAAATGAGACATTTTGGTCATGTCACAAGTCTGTAGTATGTGGACAAAAAAGACTAATCCACAAATATAGAGTGAAACAAAGAAATTTATTCTGTAAGTAATTTATAATAAGTATGAATAAGAAATCATTATGCATGCCATGTAATTGAAGTCAGTGTAAACTCAGTGTGCCTTTTAGGACTGAACTAAACAAATGAAGATATCAAATAAACTGTCATTTCATATACAGACCATAATAAAATGGATGTAAATAAACTAATAAGAGTTATTTCAGACATGGTAACTTCTTGAATAATTTTCAGCTATTTCTAACCTAGGGTCCCTGAACTTGCTATTTAAATATTTTACAAACTGTAACTCAATATAATTGGTGCATCTTCTACTGATTTTTTTTCTTACTTCCTATTCTATGTTTTCAATGCAGTGGGAGAAGCAGCATAAACACATTACTAAAATATCAGTATTTATAATGGTCATACGTATCCAAGTAAATATTGAGAAAATTTTCTTTCTAAATCTACTTTCGGAGGTTTAATACCTTATCCCCCCCCCTTTACTTCTAACCAATATTTTTCTCACACATATGGTTCCAAAGCTTCAATCCTGCTGGAATCCTCAGGTTTCAAACTGCTTTAATATTATATAGATTAAATCATTTGTAATCCTATCTATTTTATTTTCCATGACTCAAAAATATTAAGACATCCTGCTATAGAACTACTTTCCAAAGTCACACTTTCCCTGAAATACTAGATCACCAGTCATGTCTTCCATGAAGGTGCAGCATTTACGCTAAAGGTCAAGGTCTCTTTCTTACATTATAACTTATAAGAACTGGCAGCTGTCTTGCTCTCCATGTTTAAAAGTTAAAAGCAATTATTCATTTTTATTTAATATGCTTTTAGAAGGGTCACTTGCTGAGAAAAACTGCAAAGGACTATAAGACATTCTTGCATTAGTATATATAGAGTCTAGGAGGGATATGGGATCAAGTTTTTGAATCTTCATAGAAAAAAATGAATAACAGTACCTTTAAGTCCTTTTCCTTGATTTCTTAAGATGTTCTTCTCAGCTGTGTTGGAGTTTTTTCTGGTGGACTTCTTATAAAACATTAAATTACCTCTCTTCATCATAAACAATTTATTCTGGAGTCTGCATGAAAACATTCCTTTCATCTATTGCTGTCTGAGAATATTGTACTCACTTTTCTTCACGCATCTAATGTTGGTATTATTTTCTTGAGATGTGCCATTTCAGAAATATAAAATTCTTTTTCCTTACTTTGGTTTCATAGAATATGTAAGTTTATTTAAATGCACAACTCAAGTTATCTCCCACAGCAAACTGTTCTTGATCCAATTGGAAATGGCTAAGTTCCAGTCTATTTACATGTAGACTAAATATTAACTTTTCTACATCTTCATCCACAGTTACAGAAGGGACTAATATTATTCAGAAAACATGGGAACTTTATTTTCATTTTTTAAATAACTAAATGTATCAGTTATATCTGTATTTTGAAAACATTTTGCACAAAATTTATATTCATGTATTTGTGTATTTTTGTCTCCTATTGCTACAATGTAAGTTACTTGAGGACAGGAGTTCTTTCAATTTTGTGTTTACATTCCCAGGACCCAGCAGATAATTGAAATGAATTCACTTAAATTACATATTTTTTGTACAGCTGAGTTTGATTTCTATTTCATAGGCACAAATGTTCATTAAAATACTCTAAATATTCTGTTGGGAATTAGTTGGTTAAATTGATGAGTAGTTTTAATGGCCCCATGAGGAACTACACACAGCTACAGGAAAGACAGAAATCAGAATTGTAATGACTAAAAAGTGCCAAAATCAGTAATAACAAGTTAGACCTTTCTGGACTAGGAGAACCAAGAATGTCAGGTCAGCAACTTTGGTAAAATGAAGAAGTAAATTAGTAAACAAAATAATATTTCAAGATCATACATTTTAGTATATTTATTAGACAACATTTTAAATAGTGACCAACCAATAGAACTGGCCTCCATGATATTCCGGAACTTTTACTTAGATCACGACGTTAATATGTATACCCATTGTCAATTGCCCCTTATATATATATAGGTGTGTATATTTGCCTCAATGTCATCTGAGTCTGTACTTAAGCTTCTTTAGGGAAAGGGAAATGTCAGTTTAGCTATCTCTATACCTTTCACGTATAATGTCATTCATACAAAGATGTCACTCATTATTAGAGATATCAAACTTGAAGCACGATCAGAAGTGAGCAACTAATTATAAAAGACAGATTTTTTGCTTTGCATATTTGCAGCAAAGTAGATGTTTTACCTACATCCTGTCTCCCTGCCCAGAAGTTGTTAGGTAAGTAGTTTTCCTTTCATTACACTGGATGCATTCTCTGTTTTATTTTTTCATTTTAAGCTTAGTGCCCACAGTGTTCTAAGAATAGTTATTAATCATTTTTGCACTTACTAACATTTTAAAAGGCTAAGCACTTCAATGTTGCAATAAAAAATGAGATTAATGATTTGATTCAAATTTGACATAATAATCTCCATTTTTAAATATCTAAACTATGTTCCTTTCTAGGTTCCCTTTTAATTTCATTGAATTGCAACTTTTCCCCACTGTTTCTTTTCTCTTGAAAAGGAATGTGTCACAGGGAATATAGCGCCAATCATGGAATTTGATAAATCAAGTTTTAAGTTTCATCATAGACCCACACATGATATATGTGTTAAAGTGAGTTGACTAACTTCTTTGTACTCATGCAATATTTAAAATTAGAAATTACAGATGCATTGATGAGGGGATTTTCAATGTTCGGATTACCCTATAATTATTGTCATATGTATAAATTTTAAAATAGTGTCTAATTATTTTTTAAAATTTATAGTAATACCATTCTATGGTGATGCTCTCTATTGGCAGATTAAAGATAAAATATTTTGTAAATATCCCACAATGTTCTCTGTTTCAGCATTTCATTTTCAAATTAGTAATATAGTATTTAGTGATCATAAGTTTTTTTCCTAGTTTTAATGAGATATTTTATAAAATTAAGTGAATTTGGCTATTACATAAATAAATTTTCCATTAATTATTTGATCTAAGGGGAATTTGGCTATGCATCTATATGCATTCTCTAGCAAAATGAGAAACCATCTAGGTCAGTTAGAACATGAAAATATGTTCAACTTTGTCATGTCCTTCATAATTTTTCAAAATAACTTATTTCAAAAACAGACTGAAATAGGTTCATATTATCAGCATGAAGAGCAGAATGACTTTCTCTCAAGGTTACAAAAAGCTTTCTTATATTGTCCACATTTTTTTGTTCATAAAACATTTTTTGAGATATTTAAATTAAATTGTACAACATGTACTTTCATGTTTCAAAAGTTTATTAGAATAAAATGGATACTAATTTAAAGAATGACTGGTCTTGTTTTCCTTAATTATTATGCCAATCATAAAATGATCAAATATATTGGATTAAATGCATGTGTACAAAAATATACTGGATTAAATGCATATGTACAACAGAACTATACTGTCACACTACCATACTGGTGACATTGTATATCAAGTACTAAGATATAAATCATTACATTTAGTAATTTTATCTATTTTTCCCTTTACAAAAATTCACATTTTCAAGTGTCTTGACTCCCTAATGAACTCAAATAATTCAATTATCATAAGTATTTTAGGAATATGAATATGATTCCAAATGAATTTCAACTAAAATAATGGGAGAAAGGAAACAAGAATTTATCAAATGCCAATTGTAGGCCAAGCATCACATTAAACTCTTTACATATATTATCTTATTTGATTCTTATCCCAAACCTTGGTGGTACTATTATTATCCCAAGTTACACTTAAGCAAACTGAGGCAGATAGATTGAATGATTTGCCTAGGGAGGATCACACAACCAATGTCTGAGGCTAGATTTGAACTCAGGTCTCCCTGATTCCAGGCTCCACATTAGATTCACTGTACCACCTAGCTATCAGTAAGACAGCATTCTTCAATTGAAAATATAGATATCCTTCATTCTATACAATAAATTGGACCAGGAAAATGCTATTACATTTATTGTGACCACAATTCTCCTTTCAGATAGACTTTCAATTGGCAGTGGTCCCTAATACTTTAGATTAAAATTCTTCTCCTCTTAGACCTTTATGTCAAATACTTAATGATCTGTAAATGAATACTTGCATGCACTAAGGGAACTACTATTAAAAGAACCCTTAGTTGAATGCTTTTGTAATCTTAAGAATCCATTTGTAAAGTGTATAAGCATCCCCCAATTTAGGCCATTTATAAGTCTGGAATTTCAGATGTTTTACTCTTTTATAGAGCAAAAGCAATATAACCAAATCCCTATAGAATTGATATAAATGGACAGAAATGTAAAGTCTTCTAGACCATTGTAAGTACCTTTAACAATGTAATATAGACGTTATGGCTGCAAAATGTTTTAAGAAAGAAAAGTCTTTTAATCAGTAAATCATTTTATTCAACTCATTTTCTATAGCAGTACATAGAGCAACTTGTTGGTAACTTGTAGTCAGTGTCTGTCTGAATCAATGATTCTTCTGTACTATCCAATTTCCTGTGTCCAATATTTGAATTGATCAAAGAAATTAAGATAAATATATCATAGCAGTAATAATAAAGATGATAATTTCAGACTTTGTTGTAGTATATTAATTAACATATATCTGTTGAATATCTACTAAATAGTAGGCACTGTGCTAGAATGTTTTCCTATCCAACCACTTCCCTTTTCAATTTTAAGTTCCTTCTTTTGGTGCAAAGTATTCTATTATTTTCAGCTGCATTGATCCCACTGAATATCTCACCCTCATATCTGATCATCTCAACTCATTTGATATTTATCTTTCCTTTGTTTCCCTTTAGCTAGTCTTGCTCCTTAGTTTTGTTTAATTTTGTTCCCTTTTCCAAAAATAATTCTCTCATTATCCATTACTCTTTACTCATCTTTTTTCTCTTTATGCTAGAAACACATTCTTTGATTCATAACCCTAGAATTATCTCTCATTCTTCTGGTATTTTATTTTCTGCATCAACTCTTCTAAGGTATCTATTCTAGGACCTCAGTTCTAGGCATTTTTTTGCCACTAGCTTGTAAGGTTTAAACCATGCTTTATCTGTCACATTTCCAGAAAAATGAAAAGCATGACTGATGTCAGAAAGGATACTCTCCTCTACCACCTCCCTGATTACATAACAACACTGAATTTTTGTACTCTCTTGTTGATCTTTTTTCTACACTTTCATATAAATTTTCCTTTATTTATGTTGTTCACTCTTTCAGTTGTCATTTGCCCCTAAGCAACCTTTTCTCTTCAGGAAAAGTAGACTTTTCATCACCAAAAGTTCCAGTCTTCATCCAATATAAAATCCTTGTCTTCCTATACCAACTATCTCTCCTTATTTACAGGAACACTTGATAGTGAACACCTTCACAAATCTACAGTAAGGACTTTTTTTTCCCTCCTTTTGTTTATCAAACTTTGCTCCTTATGCATCACCCCCTGACACCACAGAAGTCAATTTGCCCTCATTCACTCTCAAATTGAGACTAGTACCATACAATTGAGATTAGTACCTGTCCTTTCTATCCCTTGCTCCTCACTTCCCTTTATATCCTCTCTAGTGTTGTTAAGTAATAATAAAATAGAAATTCAACTGTATGGAGAATATGAAGTTCTGCCAATAATACTCCCCTTTATTCATAACAGCTCTGTTTGTAATGTCAAAGAATTGGAAATTGGCAGGATGTCCATCAATTTAGGAATGACTGAAGCAGTTAACGGCATAGGAACAATACAGAAAGCAATTGCTCTATAAGAATGTTTGCACTTTAGAGAAGCATGGAAGGATTTACGCAAATTGATGCTGAACAAAAGAAACCTAACCAAGAGAATATTGTACAGATAAACAACAACATTGTGGGTTGATTAACCATGATGGGAGGCAGCTCCTCTTAGCAGTTCAAGTATCTGGGACAAGCTTGGGAGACTTGGCATGTACAACAACATCCACATCCAGAAAGGGAAAAAAAACAGAATCTGAATGAATACTATGTTCAAATCTCTGAAAATTTCTCTAATGGTTTTCCATCCTATCCTATGGTTTTCTTTCTTTTCCCTGAGAACTAATTCCTCATATATAAAATGACTAATATATAAACATATTAAACACAATTGTGCATTAATATTTACTAGACTGTTTACCACATAAGGGAAGAGAGTGGGAAGGGTGGGTGTAAGAAATTGTGTAACTTGTAGATTGACAAGTGGATGAAAGTTGTAAAATTGTCATAACTGCTGGAAAAATAAAATTAAATATAAATAAAAAATAAAATTAAATATCAATCAAAATAAAAATAAAATAATACCAGTTTATTCATTATTATCTTTACCAGATTTCTAAATTTCCCTCTGCCTGTCTCCCTCTGTGTATTTAGAAAGAAGTATCTAGCTTGCCTGTGTATTGTGATTCTGTTGTTTATATTTCCTGTTGAATTTCTTTTGAGTGTTTGAAAAACAAATGATTTCTTCAGTAATGGTTTTTTATTTTATTTTCTATAATTATCAATATGTATTTATTTATTCATCCACATGCAGATGTATATTTTTGAGTTACCAAATTTTCCCCCATCCTCCCTTTCCACCCACCTCTTGTCAGAGAACAGTCAGGTTAGCATTGTACATATGTATTTTTGATAAACATGTTTACAGATTAGTCATTTTCCAGATGAGGAATTAGGATTAAGGAAAAGAGATACATAAAAGATAATTTTTATGAAGCATTCATCAGATTCTGAAGGGGTTTTTTTGTTTTTTTTAATTCCCCTGGATGGGAATAGTATTCTCCATAACCTGTCTAATACAGTTGTTCTTTTTCTCTGAATTGCTGAGAGGGGCTGTTTCCATCAAGGTTGCTCATTTAACAATATTGTTGACAATGTCTACATTGTTCTACTCACTTCACTTAGCATCAGATCCTGGAAGTCATTCAATACTTCTCTAGAGTTGAAACATTTATGGTTTATTATACAATTATTAGTTTTTTCATAAAACCAACTCTTGGTTTTCTTTGTTCCTTCAATTTGTATTAATTTCTCCTTTAATTTTTAGAATTTTTAATTTGGTATTTAATAGGGGGGGTTTTAATTTTCTCTTTCTCTAATTTTTAGTTGCATATTTAATTAATTGATTTCTTCTTTCTCCAATTTATTTTAGTAAGCATTTAAAAATATATCTCCTGACAGCTGCCTTGGCTGTATCCCATAACTCTTGTTATGTTGTCTCATTATTGTCATTATCTAGGATGAAATCATTAATACTTTCTATACTTTGTTTTTTGATCCACTCATTCTTTAAAATTTGGTGATTTACTTTCCAATTAGTTTTAGGTCTGTCTCTCCCAGGCCCATTATTGCATGTGATTTTTATTGCATTATGATCTGAGAAGGATGTATTCACTATTTCTTCCTTTCTGCAATTGATCAACAGGTTTTTATATCCTAGTACATGATCAATTTTTTTTGTGACTGCCATGTACTGCAGGAAAAAATAAGTATGTTCCTTTCCATCCCCATTCAGTTTTCTGCAAGGGTCTTTATGCCTAGGTTTTCTAACTATTTATTTACCTCATTATCTTCATTTTTGTTTATTTTATGGTTAGATTTATTGAAATCTGAGAGGGGGGTTTGAGGTCTCCTAGAAGTAGAGTTTTGCTGTCTATGTCTTCCTGTAACTTCTTCAAATTCTCTTCTAAGAATTTGGATGCTATAACTTTTGCTGTATACACCATATGATGCATACATATTTAGTATTGAAATTACATTATTGACTATGGTACATTTTAGGAGATATAGTTTCCTTTCTTATCCCTATTAACACTATCTATTTTAGCAAATGCTTAGTCTGAGATAAGAATTGTGACCCCTGATTTTTTTTTTTAGGTTTTTGCAATACAAACAGAGCTAAGTGGATTGCCCAAGGTCACACAGCTAGGTGATTATTAAGTGTCTGAGACTGGATTTGAACCTAGGTACTCCTGACTCCAGGGCCTGTGTTTTATCCACTGCACCACCTAGCCACCCAGACCCCTGATTATTTTTCATTTTAACTGAAACAAAATATATTTTGCTCCAGTCTTTTACCTTTACTCTCTACCTCTGCTTCAAATGAGTTTCTTGCAAGCAGCATATTGTAGGATTCTGGTTTTCAATCCTGCCTGCTATTCACTTACATTTTAGGGTAGAGTTCATCCCATTAATATTCAAAGTTATAATTACTAACTCTTTATTGCTCTCCATGCTATCTTTGCTCTGTATTTCCACTTTTTTACTTATCTATCTTCTCGAGCATTTTGTTTCTGAATATCACCATCTTCAGTGTGTTTGCTCCCTTGTATCCAACCCTCCCTCACCTTTCTTTCCACTTTCCCTTTGCTCCTTATTCCTTCTATTAGTTCCTCTTTTCCTCCTCTCCCCTTTCCTCTTTTAATACTTGAAAGGTAAGATAAGGTTCTCAACTTAACTGAATGTGCATATGTTAACTTCATACCTAATCTGACGAGAGTAAGATTCAGGTGGATTTTATCTTTTCCTTTCTTCCCCTCTATTGCAATAAGTCCTTTACACTTTTTTTATGTAATGTGATTCCCCCCATTCAATTTCCTCCAACCTTCCATCTCTTTACTGTCCCCCATTTTTAGGGATATATTGCTTTTAAATCACTCTCTCAGAATCACAGATAAGTCATGGGTGTCCAAGACTTCTGACTAAGTATATTCTCTCTCATAGTCTTTTGAGTTCTCAAGAATTATTAGAATATTTTTCCCAGGTGGGGATATAGCCAGTTTTATCTACTTGGATAGCAGTTTTTTTTATTCTTTACCACCTTTTTAACCTTTTCATGTGTCTCTTGAGTCTCCTGTTTGATGTTCAGATTTTCTACTTAGTTCTGGTCTTCTCATTAGGAAATGTTGGAAGTCTTCCATTTTGTTAAATAACCATCTTTCCCTCGGATGAGAGGACTCAATTTCAAATGATAGTTGATTCTTGGCTGTATTCCAAGCTCCATTGCCCTTTGGAATATCCCATTCCAGTACCTGTGAACCCTTGATACTCATGCAACTATGTCCTGCATAATCCTTCCTATGGCTTCTTGGTATTTAAATTGTTTCTTTCTGGCTGCTTGCAGGATTTTCTCTTTTATCTGATAGTTCTGGAAATTGATGACAATATCCCTGGGAACTTTCATTTTGGGACCTCTTTCAATAAGGGATTAATGTATTTTTTTCAGTAACTATTTCGCCCCCTGGGTCCATGATAGCAGGGCAGTTTTCCATCACTAAATCCTGCAATATTATGTCCAGACTTTTTTTCCTCTTAAATTCTTTTCATGAAGACAAATAATTCTTAGGTTGTCTCTTCTGGTTCTATTCTCTAGGCCAATGGTTTGCCTTAGGAGGTATTTTTCATTTTCTTCTATTTTTTTTGATTTTTTTGTCTCATGAAGTCATTGGTTTCCACAGATTACATTCTTTTCTTTAGGGAAGAATTTCCTTTTGCAATTGCTTTTCCAATTGGTCAATTCTATTTTTTGAAGGAGTTTTCCATTTGCCCAAGTGTTATTTTGAGAGAATTATTTCCTTTCTGCGTTTGCCCAATTGAGGATTTTGAGGGAATTATTTTTAGTATTTGACCAATTGTATTTTCCAAGTATTTCTTTTCTTGTTGTGAGATGTTAATCTTTTCTTGCAAAGTGTTAACTTTCTATTGAATTTCTTTTCCCAGTTTTTCCATTTGATTTTTTAACTCCTTCATGATTTCTTCAAGGAAATATTCCTGGGCTTGGGAACAATTCATATTCTCCTCAAAAGTCCTAGATTTCTCTGGGTTAGGATCTGTCTTTTCAAAGTAATTTGCCATGGGCCCCCATTTCGCTGGCTTTTCTTCTTTTACTAGGATCTTGCGTTGGGGGCGGGGCTGGCTCATAGATGGCTGCTTTTGTAAACCCTAGAGGCTTTGTTCACTTGACTTAGGTAGTCCAAGTGGGCCATCCACTAGGGCATGCTGGTTCCTTTCTCAGGAGTGTTTGAGGCCCTCTCCCTAGGTCTGGAGAGGGTAAGGGGTGGCTGCAGGGTCTGAATTATCCTTGAACAATGTGGACTGCATCCTGGGGGAGGTAGTTAATCTCCCTTTTAGCTGAGGGAACTCCGTTGCCCACACCTGAACATGAATTGGTGGCAAGAGGCTCTTACTGTTTTTCCTGGGAAGAGGACTCTACTAAAAGCTTGGAGCTCAGGGGCCCCCAAAGTTAGCAGATTGATGTTCATACGTGCTCTGCAACTCTCTATGCTGTAACTCACCCTACATCCTGTTTGGGACTCAAAAGATATATGTACCTCCAGCCAAAAGTTCCATGGCTAACATTGGTCCTCAGACCTGCCACTCACCAAAGACTCCAAGGCTAAGGACGGTCCTCTTGCTTCACCCTTTGGCCTGCTGGCTCTCTGCTGTGCTCCCAGCTCACCCAGGGTTCTTGGAGACAGACCTTGTTGGCTGGTGTTCTTCTCCTAGCTTTTCTTTCTGGGTTTTGTCTATTGAATTTCTGTTAAGAGGTTTCTTTCATGTTATTTTTGAGGGGAAACCAGGAGACCTTAGCCCAGTGCCTGTCTTCTCTCTGTGATCTTGGCTGGAAGTCCCCACTTGGGTTTAAAAGTCTAACCTAACCTGCAGGGTAAGGGGGGACTTGGAAAGGGACAGATCAAGAAAGAAGGGACTGATAAAAGGGAAGAAAGAGGTATAAGGGAAAATAAAATGAAAGTTAATTTTTTTTTCAGATTTTTCAAGTCAGTGGGGTTAAGTGGCTTGCCCAAGGCTACACGGCTAGGCAATTATTAGGTGTCTGAGGTCAGATTTGAACCCAGGTACTCCTGACTCCAAGGGTGGTGGTCTATCCATTGCACCACCTAGCCGCTCCAAAAGTTAAATTTTTAAAAGAAAAGTCAAAATGGAATGATAGTAAAATTTTGTTGAGGTGGAATAAGAGAAAAGCAAAGAGAGAAAAAATATAAATCTAGAAAGAATGGAGGGTAATAAAGAATAAGTTATCACAAATGTAAATGTGAATGTGATGAACTGTCCCATAAAACAGAAACAGAGAGCAGAACGGATTAAAAACCAGAACACTGGGCAGCTAGGTGGTGCATTGAATAGAGTGCTGGCCTTAGATTCAGGAGTACTTGAGTTCAAATCCGACCTCAGACACTTAATAATTACATAGCCTTGTGGCCCTGAGCAAGCCACTTAATCCCATTGCCTTGAAAAAACTAAAAAACAAAAAACAGAATCCTACAATACATTGTTTAGAAGAAATATATCTGAAGCAAAGTGATACACACAAGTTAAATGTAGAAGGTTGGAGTAAAAAAAATCTAGGGTTGTGACACTAATCTCAGATAAAGTAAAAGCAAAAATCACATCAAAGGGACTACAGAAGGTAACTTCATTTTCTTAGAGGGCTACCAATGGTAATGAAGCTATATCATTACTAAACATATATGCAAATTTTGGTATAGCATCAAAATTCTTAGAGGACAAGATCAGTGAATAACAAGGAGTCACAGACAGCAAAACTTTAATAATTGGAGACTTCCATCTCCTTTTCTCAGAATGAGATAAATCTAACAACAAAATATAGATGGAAGTTAAGAATGTGAATGAAATCTAAGAAAATTTAGATATGATAGACCTCTGCAGAAAACTTAATGAGGATGGAAAAGAATATACTTTTTTTTGTGATTCTTCATTGTACCTATACCTAAATTGTCCATATATTATGACATAAAAACCTTAAAATCAAATGCAGATAGGCAGAAACAATAAATGCAGACTTTTCAGATGATGATGGAATAGAACTTACATGTTAGAAATGAATATGGCAAGATAAACCAAGA
Organism: Macrotis lagotis; assembly: GCF_037893015.1. NCBI lineage: Eukaryota > Metazoa > Chordata > Mammalia > Peramelemorphia > Peramelidae > Macrotis > Macrotis lagotis. Next base: position 113,333,201 of record NC_133663.1, on the reverse strand, counting down.
ACTGATTGGAAATTAAATAATTTTAACTTAAATAATGGGTGGATCAGAGAGAAAATAATAGAAATAATCAATAATGAAAATGATAATAATGAGACATCATACCATTACGGAACACAGGTAAGGCAGTTTTGAGGGGAAACTTTATATCACTAAATGCCTATATGAATGAAATAGAGAAAGAGGAGATCAACAAATTGGCTAGGAAACTAAAAAGCTAGAAAAAAAAACAAATTAATGATCCTTCATTAAATACCAAATTAGAAATACTGAAAATCATGGGAAAGATCAATTAAACTGAAAGCAGGAAAACACTTGATCTCATAAATAAAATTAAAAGTTGGTTTTATGAAAAAGGCAATAAAATAGACAAAATTTTGGTTAATCTTATTTAAAAAAAAAGAAAGAAGACAAACAAGTTATCAGTACCAAAAAAAAAAAATGAAAAGTATGAACTAATCACCAGTGAAAAGGAAATTAATGAGATAATTTTGGGCCATTTTGCCAAACTGTATGCCAATAACTTAGATATCCTGAGTGAAATGTAAGAATATTTATAAAAATACCAACTGCCCAGATTAACAGAAGAGGAAATAAATTCTTTAAATAACTCCATTTCAGAAAAGAAATTGAAGAAACCATCAATAAACTACCTAATAAAAAGTCTCCAGGTCCAGATGGAATTACAAATGAATTGTACCAAACCATTAAAGAACAGTTAATTCCTTTGCTATATAAATCATTTTTAAAAAAAGAGAAGAGAATGGACTTCTGCCAAACTCCTTTTCTGACATCAACATGGTGATGATACCAAAAACCAAAAGCAGGAAGAACCAAAATAGACAATGAAAATTACAGACCACCATCACTAATGATATATACACACACACACACACATACATATATATATATATATATATATATATATATATATTTATATATGTCAGCTTTTGCAAGGCAATGGGATTAAGTGACTTGCCCAAGGTCACACAGCTAGATAATTATTAAGTGAATGAGGTCAGATTGTACTGAGGATCTCCAGGGCCAGGGCTCTGTCCACTACGCCAACTAGTCATCCAGTCACCCCTCCCTAATGAATATTGATGTAAACATCTCAAATAACCTTTAAGCCATGAGATTATGGCAAATTACTTCAAGGGTAATACACCATGATCTGGTAGGATTTATACCAGGTAGGCAGGGGTAGTTCAGCAGTACGATAAGTGATCATAATCAAACATATTAATAACAAAAGCTACAGAAATCATATGATTATCACAATATAATCCAAAAAGTTTGATTAAATCAATATCCATTCATATTAAAAATTCTATAAATATGGTAATAAATGAAGAGTTCCTTAACATAATATATAGTATCTATCTAAAACCATCAAGAGAGTGTAAGGGAAAACTGCAAAATTCAAAACCTTATAAAAATGCCAAATAGAAACTACTATTGCATATAATTAGAAAGCAAAAAAAGTATTAAAAACAAGAAAAAGAGGTTTGTCATTTAGTAGATGAGGCTACCCAGAACTCATATGAGTGAAACATCTATACTGAGACTAGAAGGGGAAGAAAGAAAGAGCAGCAATTTGGGGAGATGCTACTTCACTACATCATTTCCTCTACCTAATCTTGGGGCATAATTCAAGGGTGAAGAAGAGTACTTTCAACAAATATAGTGCACTCAAAATGAGTAGTAATTGTTTAGAAATTGTCTGCTCTATGCATTTATTTATCATTACTCAAGGTCAAGGAGGAATATCTTTGTTAAAGAGGAATAGTATCTTTACCAACACTATAGAATTAGGGATAGTCAGGAACACTACTGTTACCTGTCCCATGTGATCAGGGTCCCTGAAGAGCATTATTAATTGCAATCCCAACTAATCAGTAGCCCTTTCTATTTAAGAACTAGAGGGAAATTCAGGAGAGCAGTGACCAAATATCTGACCATATCATTTCACCTCAAAAGCACAAAAAACCTCCAGAGCTTCAGAAGTATATCTGAAAAGAGTAGTGAAGAAAAGCTAGAAGATTGAGCACTGATACACACACACAGACCTCCTCATACTTAGAACAAAGCATGACATTATTAAGAAATTCCATATCAATTCCATATCAAGAAAAATGAGAATAAAGCACATAAAAACAAATGAACTAAATTATAACCCCCCGCCCCCCCAAAAAAACTATTGTGAGAGATGAAGGCATAAATTTAGAAACAGAAAATGAAGTCAATACAGCTAACAGCAAAGACTCAAAAGGAAAAAAATACAGCTGAATTAAATTGAAGTCTATCAAAATTCCTGAAAAATTGAAATGATTGTCAAAATCAACTAAGAATGAAAGAGACAAATTGCATAAATGGATGAAAACAAAGGAAGAAAATTATGAAAAGACAGCTTGGCAACAAACAGCAAAAAAAATCACTTTGATAAAAAGGTAGGAAAACAGTGAAGAAAAGAACACCTTAAAACAGAATTGTCAAAAAGGAAAAAGAAATAGAAAACTTTACTGTTGAAAATAATTACTTAAAAAGAAGATTTAATGAATTGGGGAGAAGATTAAAAAGTTCACTAAAGAAAAAGATTCCTTAAAAATTGGAATTAGGCAAACGAGCTAAGTATTTCATGAGGCAGAAAGAAATAACAGAACAAATCAAAAGATTAACAAAATGAGAGATTGTGAAATATATATTAAAAATAATTGACCTACACAGGATATGCAAAGAGAATTCACAGATGAGGAGATCAAAGCAATCCATAGTCATATGAAAAAATGCTCTAAATCATAGAAATGCAAATTAAAGCTTATCTGATTTACCACTTCACACCTCTCAGATTGGCCAATATGACCAGAAAGGACAATGATAATTGTTGAAAGGGTTGTGGGAAATCTAGGACACTATTACATTGTTTGTGGAGATGTGAACTCATCGAACTTTCTGGAGAGAAATTTGGAACTACACCCAAAGGGCAGCAAATATGTGCATACCTTTTGATCCATACCCTTTAGAGATGATGAAAGAGGATTAAAAACTTCACTTGTACAAAAATATTCATAGCAGCCCTGTTTGTGGTGGCAAAGAATTGGAAATCAAGTAAATGTCCTTCAATTGGGAAATGGCTTAGCAAACTATGGTATATGTATGTCATGGGACACTATTGTTCTATTAAAAAGCAGGAGGGATAGGAATTCAGGGGAGCCTGGAGGGATTTGCATGAACTCATGCTGAGTGAGTTGAGTAGGACCAGAAAAACATTGTACACCCTAACAGCAACTTGTAGGTGATGATCAACCTTGATGGACTCGTTCATTCCATCAGTGCAAAAATCAGGGACAATTTGGTGCTGTCTGCAATGGAGAATACCATCTGTATCCAGAGAAAGAACTATGGAGTTTGAACAAAGACCAAAGACTATTACCTTTAATTTAATGGAAAAAAATGATATCTTCTCATCTGATCTTGTTATTTCTTATCCTTTATTTTTAAAGTTATGATTTCCCTCTCATCATATTCAGTTTGGATCAATGTATACCATGGAAATAATGTAAAGACTGGCATATTGCCTTCTGTGGGGGGTGGGGTGAGGGAAGTAAGATTAGGAGAAAATTGTAAAACTCAAAATTAAAAAAAATCTTTATAATTTAAAAAATGACCTAGAAAATATGTTGGGGATGACTACTTTAAGAACTGATTATCAAATAGTGTTGATCAAACAACAAATTTAGATATCATTTTTGTTTAAGAAATGTCAAGGAAAATTGTACCAGTAGCATCAAACCAGACAGTAAAATAGAAATTGAAAGATATCCCAAAGGAAAATTTGAAGAAATATTATAGGAAAATTTGCAGAGCTCCAGGTTAATGAGAAAATGCTTCAAGCAGCCAAGGGGGAAAAAGCATATGTGGAGCCATAGTGAGGATCACACAAAATATATTGCTTCCACATAAAGGTACATAAAACTTAAAATATGAAATTCTAAATGGCAAAATAAGTGGGACAACAACCAAAATCAGCCTAAAAGAACTGATCATTTTTAAAGGGGGAAAAAGTTATATAATGAAATAGATCACTTTCAAACATTTCTGTTTAAAGAAAAGAGATAAATGGAAAATTTGACTTTGAAATGCAAGACTCTAGAGAAACATGAAAAGGTAAATATGAAAGAAAAATTAGAAAGCAAAAAGGTGTAGTTGGGTTTATAAATATTTGAAACTTGCTCACATTTAAATTGGTTCAAAGATCAAACATGTGTATGCACATAATTAGTAATAAAATCTATCTTTACTAAAAAAAGAGGGGAGAGGAGGAGGAGGACAAGAGGAGAGTGAACAGATGTAAGGGCATATAAAAGACTGATCAGAAGCAAAAGACATAATAGAAAGGATATGTGCATATTTGTTTTTGTTTCTGTGTGTGTGAGAGAGAGAAAGACAGACAGACAGAGAGAGAGAGAGAGAGAGAGAGAGAGAGAGAGATGAAAAGGATTAGAGAGAGAAGGAAAGAGAGTGAGAATGAAGGAAATAAGAATGGAAGCAATGAAGCTAATAATCATAAGTGTGAATGAAAATTGCATGACCTCACCCATAAAACAGAAGCAGATATCAGAATGGATTAGAAACCTGTTATGCGATTACAACAAGTTATCACTGGGATAATTATGAACAAGTAGGATTTATCCCAGGAAGGCAGGGTTGGTTCAATATTAGGAAAAGTGTTAGTATATTCAATTATATCAACAACAAACCGATCAGAAATTATATGATCATATCAATAGATGCTGAAAAAGCTTTTGACAAAATACAGAACCCATTCCTATTAAAAACACTAGAGAATGTAGGAATAAATGGACTGCTCCTTAGAATAATTAGCAGTATCTATCTGAAACCATCAACAAGCATTACATTCAATGGGGAGAGGCTAGAGGTATTCCCAATAAGATCAAGGTGAAACAAGGATGCCCATTATCACCACTCCTATTCACTATTGTGAATTTAATAAAATAGAATTAGGAAGGAAGAGACAAAACGCTCACTCTTTGCAGATAACATGATGGTCTACCTAGAGAATGCCAAAAAATCATCCCCAAAACTCCTGGAAACAATTAGCAATGTTAGCAAAGTTGCAGGATATAAAATAAACCCTCATAAAACCTCAATTTTTCTATATATGTCTAGCAAGATACAGCAGGAAGAGCTAGAAAGAGAAATCCCATTCAAAGTAACCCAGACAATATCAAATACCTGGGAGTCTATTTGCCAAGGCAGACTCAGAAACATTTTGGAAACAATTATAAAGCACAAATTAAATCAGATTTAAATAACTGGACAACTATTAACTATTTATGAATAGGTAGAGCTAATATAATAAAAATGACAATTCTACCAAAACTAAACTACCTGTTTAGTGAACTACCAATCAAAATCCCCAAAAATTACATTTAATGAGTTAGAAAAAGGATTAAGTAAAGTCAAGTCAAGTAAGTAAAGTCAAGAATTTCCAGGACTTTAATGAAAAAAAAAAGTGAAAAAATAAGGGGGGCTTAGCCCTACCTGATCCAAAATTATATTATAAGGCATCAGTCATCAAAACTGTTTGGTATTGGCTAAGAAATAGAGTGGTGGACTATTGGAATAGACTAGGTGCAATAGCAGGAAATGATTATAGTAATCTGCTGTTTGATAAACCCAAAGTGTCCCGCTATTGGGATATAAATTCTTTCTTTGTTAAAATCTGCTAGGAAAATTGGAAATTAGTATGAAAGAAACTTATATTGGACCAACAACTCACATCCTTTACCAAGATAAGATCGAAATGGTTACAGAATTTAGACATTAAAAACAATACTATAAGCAAATTAGAAGATCAAGGAGTAATTTACCTGTCAGATCTATGGAAAGGGGAACAGTTTATGACTAAGGAAGAGTTGGAAAAAATCACCAAAAACAAACTAGATGATTTCGATTACATTAAATTAAAAAGCTTTTACACAGATACAACCACTGTAACCAAGATCAAAAGAAGTGTAGTAAATTGGGAAACAATCTTTACAACTAATGATTCTGACATAGAACTCATTTCTAAAATATACAGAGAACTGAGTCATATTTTTTTTTATAAAAAAGCAATTCCCCAATTGACAAGTGGTCAAAGGATGTGCAAAGGCAATTTACAGATGAGGAGATCAAAGCAATTCATAGACATATGAAAAAATTGCTCTAAATCATTAATTATTGGAGAAATGCAAATTAAAGCTTCTCTGTGGTACCACCTCAAACCTCTCAGACTGGCCAATATGACCAGAAAGGATAATGATCATTGTTGTAAGGGTTGTGTGAAATCTGGGACACTATTAAACTATTGGTGGAGTTGTGAACTCATCCAATCTTTCTGGAGAGAAATTTGGAACTACGCCCAAAGGGCAACAAAAATGTGCATACCTTTTGGTCCAGCAATACCACTACTGTGTCTATAACCTGAAGAGATGAAGAAAAAGGGTAAAAACATCACTTGTACAAAAGTATTCATAGCAGCCTTGTTTGTGGTAGCAAAGAATTGGAATCAAGTAAATGTCCTTCAATTGGGGAATGGCTTAGCAAACTGTGGTATATGTATGTCATGGAACACTATTGTTCTATTAGAAACCAGGAAGGATGGGAATTCAGGGAAGCCTGGAGGGATTTGCATGAATTGATGCTGCGTGAGATGAGCAGAACCAGAAAAACCTTTTACACCCTAACAGCAACATGGGGGTGATGAGCAACCTTGATGGACTTGCTCATTCCATCAGTGCAACAATCAGGGACAATTTTGGGCTGTCTGCAATGAAGAATACTATATGTATCCAGATAAAGAGCCATGGACATTGAACAAAGTCCAAGCACTATTCTCTTTAATTTAGAAAAAAAATTGATACCTTATTATCTGCTATTGTTATCTCTTATCCTTTTTGTTTCTTCCTTAAAGATATGATTTCTCTCTCATCACACTCAATTTGGATCAATGTACAACATGGAAACAAAGTAAAGACCAACAGATTGCTTTCTGTTGGGGGGATGGGAAGAAGGAAGTAAGATTGGGGGAAAAATTGTAAAACAAATAAAATCTTTAATAAAAGGAAAAAAATTCAACTCAAAAGAAAAAGAAAAAGAAAAAAGAAACTGGTTATGAATGGATCCAACCTTTCTAGAGAACAAGATTGAACTATGCCCAGTGAGCAATGAAACTTTCATACCCTTTGACCCAGTAATTCCAATTCTAGGTCTATGTCCTAAAGAAATTAAAATAAAAAGGAAAAGTCCTACATGTTCCAAAATATTCATAGCAGACATTTTTGTAGTTGCAAAGTATTGAAAATTCAAGCGATGCCCATCTATTGGGGAATGGCTAAACAAGTTATGTTATATGAAAATTTTGGAATATTATTATTTTATAAGAAATCATAAATGGTTGGACTCTAAAGAGGCATGGAATGACTCACAGGATCTGATACTAAGTAAAGGAAGTAGAACCACGAAAACAATATACAAATTAGGAACAACATTGTGAGATAAACATCCTTGATACAAGCAGCTCCACTTAGCAGTTCAGATAGGAAGGCCAACTGTATTAGATCAGCTATGGACAATGTTATCCCCATACAGAGGAAGAAAATCAAAACATAACAAAGCGCGCACGCACACACACACACACACACACACACATACACACACACACACACACACGCACACACACACACACGCACACATACATTCACAAACTTACAGAATCTCATGAACATTCTATAAAAAAGTTATCTTTTATTTATCTTTCCCTTAATCCTGATCCCTCATTCCAAAAATGACTAATATGTAAACATATATATATATCAAAAATACGTATGCGCAATGCTAACCTAACAGTTTGCTGCTGATAGGAGGAGGGTGGGAAAGGAGTGTGGAAGAAAATGTTATTTAAAAATATATATGTGCATATGGATGAAAATAAATAAACAAATAAATAAATAAATAAAAATGACAACATTCACACAAATATGTGTATGTAAGTAACATCATTCTATATATATGCTTCTATTTGTCTGTTCTTTCTCTTGGATATAGATAACATGTTTCTTCAGATCAATTTTCAAGATATCCTAAGAGTCAAAATATTTAAAATTATAAGAAAGAATTCTACCTCAGAAGTCACCAGCAAGTAAATGCTTGAAAGTTTCCATATATCAATTTATTTTCAGAAATGAAGTATATAATATATATATATATATATAATATATAATATAATAATTAAATTACCCAATATGAGTATGTATATATATATATATATATATATATATATATATATATTTCATAACATTCCATGCCTTTTAGTAATTCTTAGTTCCATTGAAGGCTCAGCTCAAATGCTAACATTAGGAATTTTTAGAACCTCTGAATAATGATGACTATCCCCTCTCCAAAACATGTTGTGTTTACTTGTCTGTGCATATCATTTTCTTAAAGTATAATAGAAGTTTCTTGAAGTTAATGACAGTTTCAATACTACCAGTAAGGAAATATGATGACTGGCACATAGTCCTGGCTTAATAAATGCTTGTTGAATTGAATTTTATTATTAGTAAATTTTCTGCTATTGGTAAATTACTTTGTTCATATTATTAAACTTCCCTATCTGTTTTTATTGATTTCTTTCAACAATTTGACTGCATTTTGCAATGCAACTTTGAAGTTTTTCCTTCCTATAAATTGCCTCCTTTATATAATAAAATTATATGACTCAGTCTTCCAGTAGCATAGCCAAAATGGTTGAGTAAAGAACGAACCTGAGCCCTTCCACCAATTTTTAACTAACACATAAAATTGAAATCTGGAGCAAAAGAGGCAATGAAAAGTAGAGTTAAGACATTTATTAGTCCAATAGGTGGTCAGAAGGGGAAATCTCTGACTCCGGGGTGGAGAATGACCTGAAGGCCATCCAACTGTAGACTAGCTAGTCTGCCAAAGACCAAACTAGCTTTGGCAATGTGTCATTCAATCTCATTATGAATCTGTATATCACTGGAAAGTATACATTCAAGGTAAATGAACTTATCCCCACAGTTCAATTTTTTTTTTCCATTTCTTGTAACTGATGATTCCATGTATAGATAGTGAGGTGCTACTTTTATAGTGTCAGTTTTAGACAATATCATAAGAAATGGAGAATTGATGCATATTTTTTAAAATTTATTTTTATTTTTCATCCATTTGCACATATATATTTTTAAGTTTCAAAATTTCCTTATACCCTCCCTCCCCAACTCTCCTCCCCTCATCAGAGAATAGTCAAGTTAGCATTGTTTATACATATTTTTGATAAACATGTTTACAGATTAGTCAATTTTGTTATGAGGAATTCAGATTGAGGGAAAGAGAACCTTAAGAGATAATTTTTATAAAGTTCATCAGATTCTGAAGGATTGTTTTTGTTTTTCTTTGCTTTGTTTTGTTTTTCTTCCTCTGGATGGCGATATCATTGTCCATAACTGGTCTAATACGGTTGTTCCAGCTCAGCTGCTGAGTGGACTGCTTCCATCAAGGCTGATCATCTCACAGTGTTGTTGTTGATATGTACATTATTCTCTTGGTTCTACTACCTTTGCTCAGCATCATATCCCATAAGTCTTTTCATGCTTCTCTAGAGTCTGTCCATTTATGATTTCTTGGAGAACAGTATTCATTTACCATAATCCATTCTTTGTTGCATCTCAGCCTCAGAGGTTGCATTGAATGTAAAATTATCTTTTAAAAAGCATAGTCACATGCTAACTCTCCCTCCACTTTAATTTTGGCTTGTAGCCTTTTCAAGTGAAATAGTTTATTGTCAGTTCAGTAGCTGATCTTTATTCTGTTTTCATCCTTGTTAATAGTATCCTGCATCATAGAAAAGAGCATGCTAAAAACTGTAGAGGAAAGCACAGAACCCTGTTTCACACCATGACTAATGACTTCACTCTGCCTCATTTAAATTCAATTTATACATGTCAAAATACATCATCAGTACTATTTTATGAACTCTTTTTACTTCAAAGTTCTCTGATGACAAGCAAATGATGAAGAAACAGGTGCAGATACCTAAAGAGCTGATGTGACAACATTACATACAAGCAGCTCAATTGAAACCACTGCAGTGAACTGAAGCATTTGGGGAATTCGAGACCCTGGTTGTCTGAGCAGTCTTTTTTTTATGGGCCATACTTCTCACCTTCTGGATTGAGTAAAAAAAGATGCTGCAGGGGAAGTTCAAGGGCAAAAGTCAGGAAGTTTCCATAACTCTTTTCTGTTTCTCTCAGAAACAGTAAATCAAGGCTCTAAATAATTTCTGGAGTGAGCAATCCACAAAAAGATGGATTGGAGGAATTTTCAATATTAATATATCTCAAAAAGAATTCTGGAATGGTGTGTCTCACTTGGGTGGGATAGGGAGCACAGATCAGTGCTGGTGGGGTTTGGGCAAGTCAGTGCGATGCTCTTAGACAAATCACAGCTTATCGTTATGGCCTTTGTAGTGGCCACTGGCCCAACTCAGTAAGGAGAGATGCACAACAGACCAATTATGAGGCAGGCAGCCCCAGTACAGAAGGCAAATTCTGAGCACCTAAATTCCAGCCCTACAGGGACAACTTAGCCAGGTAGCAACAGGACAGTGGATAAACCACCAGCAACTGCAGCTTTAGTTCAAAAAAAAAAAAAACAAAAAAAAAAACTGAGTAGTTCCCTGGATTCCAGCACAGGAAGAACTATATTTGGACTTCCAGGGCTGAGCCAAGATGGCAGCATGAAGCTAACATATTCCTGAGGCTTTCGTCTACCAAAGATAAATGAAGCCTCTTCACTGACATTTAAGCTACAGATCCCACCAAGAAAGAGAGGAGATCCAAAGAAGTTTTCCACTGCACACATCATAGAGGATCTTCAGTGAAGGTCTGTCTCTTTGGGGGAAGGGGTAGTAAAGTCCAAGAGGACAGACAACAGAAAAGCCAATAGGAGGCTTTAAGCCACAGTGCAGTCCAGGTCCCAGCAGCTTGACAACAGCAGTGGTCCCAGCAGCTAGATGGCAAGTCAGCAGAGAGGGTCCCAATCCCAAACAAAGTCTGAACTCTGGGAAAACTGGGGCAAAAGAAAGGACTGGATTGGGAACAAATTACTGCTAAGTTAGAACCTGGACATAAGGAAGGAAAAAAATGACTCTGCAAAGGCAAAGTCTAGACTGCATAGGCAACACCCTGGCCAATGACAAGTCAGGGATCAGGGCCCAGACCCAGCATAATAAGCTTATATGTATGCTTTCTTTATCCCAGGAGCTGAACTGAAGCAACAAAGATGAACAAAAAAGTTAAAAAGAGCTTTCACTATAGAAAACTACAGATAAAAATGATAATGCCATGCTGGAAGAAGTTATCAGTCTAACATCATCACAGGGGAAGTCACAAATAAGTCTATGAATTGGACTCAAATCCAAAAGCTCATTGAAGAGCTTAAAAAAGAATTTATAAACCAAAGAAGAAAGAAGAAAAATGGGGAAAAGAAAATGAGAATCATTGAGGAAAATTATGAAAAACTGATCAGATAATTCAACTCGCTTAAAAAGGAAACACAAAATATAATTGAAGAAAATGAAACCTCAAAATTTAGAATTGAACAAATAGAAACCAATGAATCTATGAGACTACTAGATTTCATCAAACAAAACTAAAAGGCTGAAAAAATTGAAGAAAACAAAAAGAAGCTTTTGGGGAAAAACAAATAGCCTGGAAAATAGATTGATGAGAGAGAATCTATGAATAATGAGACTACTAGAAAGCCCAGATCAAAAAACAAACCTGGAAAACATTATGCAAGAAATTATTAGGGAAACCTTTCCAAGTCTGCTAGAACAAAGGGACAATATAACCTTTGAAAGAATACCCAGAATCCCTGCAGAAAGAGATCCTCCCCCCAGATAAAATCTCCAAGAGCTGTTAAAGACAAATTCCAGATCTCTCAAATAAAGTTTAGAATACTTTAAGTAGGGAAAGGCAAACAATTTAAATACAAAGGAAATACAATCAGACTCACACATGACCAATCAGTCTCAACATTTGAAGGACTGGAAGACCTGAAATACCATAATTCAGAGGGCCAAGGACCTGAGACTAAAAGCCAAAATTTACTATTCTTCAAAATTCATGATATAGTTTTTTTGGGGAAAAATAGATGTTCAATTAAATAGAGGACTTCCAGTATTTCCTGACATAAAGAGTAGAATTGAACAGAGAATTCAGTTGCCAAATGCATGATTCGAGTTGCATAAAATTGTAAATGAAAAAAGTAAAGGAAGAAACAAAACCAAAACAAAACAAACATTTGTCAATACCTTCAAATTGTATATCACTTAAGGGAAACTATAATACTTCTCATTCTTGATAACTTTACTTCTCTTAGGATAATTAAAGGGACAAATAAAATTGAAGAAATTGGACTTAAAAGATATGGATATATTTGGGTCTTGCATCTGTATTGAAGAGGTCCAAGATCACATCACTATATTTGAGACAAAAAGCCCTGATGAAAAGCAGGGGTGTTAATGCTAAACTTAAGTGTCTCATTAGCCTTTGACCCACTTTAATTTGACTGTGTTGATAAAGTTTAGCACTTTCTCTGATGAGGGCAACATACACAGGGCAGTCCTAACTTAGTGTCTCACATAACTTAAAATCATTTGTAAAGTTCTTAGAGCCTTCCTATACTTAGAGATCTTTAAGATTCTTGTAGTTAATTATATCAGGATTTGAGTTGGTCCTTGCTCCATTTAAGAAGGGGATAAGGTGGGTAGGAGGGTGATAAGTGTGAAACAAAGTAGACCTGGGGTACAGATGGTTCAAGAAATGATTTGGCATTGACTGATACTTTGGCTCATGTCCTTCAAGGGTATTTGAAAACGGGGTAAGGAGAAAAATGATTATAAATATAATTTGAGACTACTGTTTATCAAGTAGTCAAGCAAGCAATCTGTGATGAAACATTGATAAAAATTTGAGCTTATCAAGCAATCAAATTATCAAACTGTTATTAATGGTACCTATATAATGGTACTTAAGTGATAAATAACACCAGATAAAGAGGCACAAATATTTATAATTTTAGAGTGAAAAGAGCGTACCAACACTGAGTGCACTCTATTCCAGTGATTTGGTGCAGAGAGGGAATAAAACACATTCCCACTTTTGTTTGAAAATTTATCCTAATATACTGGGAATTGGGGAAAGGAAAGATAAGGAAGAAGGAACTGATAAAAGGGAAGGCAAAAGTACAAGGGAAAACAAACTGAACATTAAATTTTCAAAGAAACATTAAAAGGGGAAAGGAGTAAAATTTTTGTGAGAAGGAATGAGAGGAAAGGAAAGGCAGAAATATCAATGGAGAAAGATGGCACAGAGGGAAAAACAGAATTAATGATCTTAACTATAAATGTGAATGGGTTGAATGGTTCCATAAAATAAAAGTGGATAAGCAGAATGGATTAAGAATCAGAATCCCACAATATGTTGTTTACTTGAAATACATTTGAAACAGAGACATAAACACAGAGTAAAGGTAAAAGGAGAGAGCAAAATATATTATGCTTCAGCTGAAGAAAAAAAATCAAGGTTATCCATTCTGATCACAGAAAAAGTAAAAGTCAATCTCATTAAAAGGGATAAGGAAGGAAAGTGTACATTCTTAAAAGGCACCATTGGTAATGAAACTATACCATTACTAAACATGTATGCACCTACTGGTATAGCATCCATACTCCTAGGGGAAAAGCTGAGTGAATTACAAGCAGACATAAATAGAAAAACTTTAATAATGGGGGACCTCAACCTTGCTCTCTCAGAACTAGATAAATCTAACCACAAAATAAACAAGAAGGAAGTTATGAAGGTGACTGAAATCTTAGAAAACTTAGATATGATAGACTTCTGGAAGAAAAAAAAAACTTAATGGAGATTGAAAACAATACAACTTTTTTCTCTGCAGTACATGGGACAAATAACAAAATTGACCATGTACTAGGGCACAAAAAACTTATAATGAATTACAGAAAGGCAGAAATGAAAAATGCACACTTTTCACACCATGAAGCAACAAAAATTATATGTAATAAAGGGTCATTGAAATAAAAACCAAAAACTAATTGAAAAACAATTAACTTAATCTTAAATAATGGGTGTATCAAGCAACAAATAATAGAAAAAATCAATAATTATATCCAAGAAAAATCATTCTAATTAGACATCATAACAAAATTAGTGGGAGTCAAGGCAGTTTTGAGGGGAAACTGTATGTCTCTTAATGCTTACATGAATATAATGGAGAAACAGATCAATGAATTGAGTATGTAACTAACAAAAGTAGGAAAAGAACAAATTAACTATCCCCAATTAAGCACCAAATTAGAAATTCTGAAAATCAAGGAAAAGATTAATATAGTTGAAAGCAAGAAAATGATTGATTTCATATAAAACTAAGTTTCTTTTATGAAAAAAAACAATAAAGTAGAAAAAATTTCATTAATCTGATTCAAAAAGAAGATAACCAAATTAACAGCATCAAAAACAAAAAGAGTAGACCACCAATGAGGAGGAAATTAAAGACATAATTCAAAGTTACTTTGCCCAACTGTATGCTGTTATATTAGATGGCCTCAATGAAAAAGAATATTTACAAAAAATACCAAATGCCCAGATTAATAGAAGGGGAAATAAAATAATTAAATAACCGTATGTCAGAAAAAGAAGTCATCAATAGACTCACTAAGAAAAAGTCTCCAGGTTCAGATGAATTTTCAAGAGAATACTACTAACCATTTAAGGAACAATTAATTCCTATTCTATATAATCTATTGAAATAAACATCAGAAGGAGTTCTGGCCAAATTCCTTTTATGATGTGAACATGGTCCTGATAAAAAAAAAACCAGGAAGATACAAAATAGACAAAGAAAATTAAGCCACTCTCCCTAACGAACACTGATGCAAAATCTCAAATAAATTTTTAAAAATGAGAGTACAGAGAGTTACTAGGAAAATAAACTATGCTCAGGTAGCATATATACCAGTTAGGCAGGGATGGTTCAATATAAGAAAGACTCAACATAATTGAACATATCAATAGCAAAAACAACAGAAACCATATGATTATTTCAATAGATGCCTTCAAAAGTCTTTGATAAATACAATATCCATTTCTATTAAAAACACTAGAAAGTTTAGTAATAAATGCAGTCTTCCTCAAAATAATAAATAATATCTATTGAAAATCATCAATAAATATTATATGTGATGGCAATAAAGTTGGAGCATTTCCAGTAAAATCGAAGGTGAAACAAGGATGCCCATTATCAACATTATGCTTCAATAAATTATTAGAAATGCTAACTTCAGGAACAAGAGAAGGAAAAAAGAAAATGAAGGAATCATAATTTCACTCTTTGCAGATAAAATGATGTATAGATAGAGCACCTGACAAATTCAACAATGTAGCAGAATATAAAATAAACCCAGATAAATCATCAACCTTTCTATAAATGAACAACAAAATCTGTGAGTAAGAAATAGAAAGAGAAATTCCATTTAAAGTAACTACAGACTACATTAAATAATTGGGAATTTACCCTAAGAAAAACCCAAAAACTGTATGAACATAATTATAAAATACTTCTCACTCAAGGAAAGTCCAACCTAAATCAATGGAAAAATGTCCTTTGCTCATGGTTTGGTCGAGTTAATATAATCAAAAGGCAATTCTACCCAAACTAAATTACTTAATCAGTGCCATATCATTCAAACTACCAAATAACTATTTTATTGAGCTAGAAAAAAATATCATTTGGAGCAACAAAAGATCAAGAAAAGCAAGGGACTTAATGAAAAAAATATAAAGTAAGGTGGCCTAATTTTGCCAGATCCAAAACTATGCCATAAAGCAAAGGTCACCAAAACTACCTATTACTGGTCAAGAAAAAGATTAATGGATCAGTGAAGTAGGATAGGTTCAAAAGGAACTGGAGGTAAATTGAGGGAATTGGCATCAATTGGGGGTTTGGTAAACTAGTTATGGTACATGAATATTTTGGAATGACTCTAGAGAAGTACAGAATGAGTTACAGAATCTGATGCTGACTGAAGGGTGCAGGACCAAGAAAACAATGTACACAATGCTGACAATACTTTCATAATATGTTTCTGAAAAAAAATCAATTAAAAAATAAATCATGTTATTCAATAAAATTAAACTGTTTATACTCATACATGGGAATATGATATTTGAAAGTCTTAAGAACTATATTTCTATAACTATACTTAGAAGGAGTATAGTAAGAAGGGATGGATATACCAATTTTAATATGATGATAGTAAACACACATAAGACATTTACAAAAGAACTGTACTGGGAAAAATGAAAGTGCCATCCAGAAAATGGTAAATTACATCACATGAAAAGACAGAAAGGATTTGTTATAAGATAGGGAAAGATGAGAGGGGGATAAGCATTCATCTTATTTTCAGTTTATTTGGTTCAAAGAGGGAATAACTTTTTTCATTGTGTTTTTAAAATTTAGAAATAATTAGTAGGGGAAAGGAGAAATAAATAGAAGCGCTGATAAAAAAAGAGAGAAGATTTGAGGGTGGTGGTACAAAGCATAACACTAGTCAGGAGTGGTAGGGTAAAAGTACAGAGAAAAATATAAATGGGAGTAAAAGATGGAGGGCAATACAGTTATTGATCTTAACTGTGAATGTAAATGTAATGAAATCTCCCATAAAACAGAAGTGAATAGTAAAGTGGATTTACAAGCAGATTCCTCCAATATGTTACCTGCAAGAAACACATTTGAAGCTGAGAATATACAAGGGATAAAGGTAAAAGACAGTATGTAGCAGAATATATTATATTTCAGCTGAAGTATAAAAATCAGGAGCAGCAGCCTTGATCTCAGATAAAAAAACAAAAATAGTTCTAATTAGAATGTATAAGGAGGGAAGCTAGATCTTCCTAAAAGGTTCCATAGACAATGAATTAATATATAATAATAAAATATATTATTATCCAATATAATAATTATAATATAATATATAAAGTGGTATAGCATTCAATTCATCAGGGGAGAAGAAAGATATAGATAAAAAACTTGTCACCGGGTGACTTCAACATTCAAATTAAATAATTGAAACCACAAAATAAATAAGAAAAATGTTAGCAAAGTAAATAGAATTTTAGAAAACAAATATGATGGACCTCTGGAGAAAATGGAATAGAAAGGGATATATATTTTTTCAGCATATATGACACCTACAGAAAAATAACCATATATTATGGTAGTCATAATCAAATGCAAAAAAAGGCATAAATAGTAATAGAATCATTTTAGATCATAATACAATAAAGCAATATAACAGAGATGATATTAAGATCATGAGAGTAAGTTAAGTATGTATTTTGATTCTTTCCTCCCCCATAAAAAGAACAGGGAAACAAATATGCAGGAAATATTTTGGCTATTTCAGAGTGCTTTCCAGTATATTTTATATACCTTCCATTCCTGTTCAATTTCATTTCACCATTTGAATTAGATCATTTGACTCAAAGCATTGTCCACGTTTAAGTTTAGAAGACAACCTATTTATTGACTTTAAAATTAGTTGAAAAAGAGTGGATGTCTTTTGTGTTTTAGCAGGGACAATTCTTAGAATTAAATATCTAAACCCCAAATTATCAATTTTTAATTAGAATCTTTTGGTAAAGTGAGAAGCAAAAGTAATAAAGGATTCATTAGATCAGGAACACATTTAACATTTTAAATGGAATAAGTCAAATACAAAGAATTTATTACAATGTAGATAAATTCATTATCTATAAGAAATGGTCATTGAGACACTGAACATACATATATCTTACACACACTTACTGTTAATTTTTATTGGAATTTTTTTATTTTGGTATACTTTAGCCTATATAAAATTGTTCTTCAGAGGATTGTAGATAACCTATTTTGGAATTCAGGTATACATCAGTGTTTTCATTATGATTAAGAAAATGTCATTGCATATAATGCTTCTTGAAATCCGTGATATAGATTCACTTGTATTTTTTTATTTAAATTGCAAACCATGTCAAGAGAATGAGAACTAATTAATTTGAGACACTATACTTCTCAGTCTTGTTTTAGCTCTTCATTCACATAATTTCCAATAATCATGGATTTTCCTCAATGCACTATTCAGGATCTTCATCTGTACTTCCTCTATACTATCTAATTTTTATTAACTTATCAATGTCTAAAGCCTCAATTATTATCTCTGCAAACTAATACTATATATCTATGTACTCCAAGTCCTATCCATCCTCTGTTCAAATGTCAATATGATTTTCCTAAAGTTTAAGTGAGAATATTTCATCCTTTGAATAGTTATTCCCTCATAAACTTAACAGGCTACCTACTGCCTCCAAAATCAAATATAAAATTCTCTTTTTGACATTTAAATAACTTTTCAAACTTTTCATCAATTTCCTATATTTGATTACCCTCCATAGGAATCTTGCGTATTGCAGGATCCAGGTTTTGACTTTTTTTTTAGCAAGGCAAATGGGATTAAGTGGCTTTCCTAAGGCCACACAGCTAGGTAATTATTAAGTGTCTGAGACCGGATTTGAACCCAGGTACTCCTGACTCCAGGGCCAGTGTTTTATCCACTGCACCACCTAGTTGCCCCAGGTTTTGACTTTTTGCTTTGAGTTAGACCCATTTGTGGAATGTTCTTCCTTTTGATTTTCAGTTCCTGGTTCTTTTAGGTTCTTTCTAAGACTCTCCCCAGAATCCCACCTTTTCTTATTTCCACACTGATAGGGCCTTCCCTGTGAGGTTACCTTCTTTCTGTTTCATATATTTCTTATTATACATGTTCCAAGTTGTTTGCACTTTATCCCACTCCATTAAAAATATGATAGGGATCATGTTTCTTTTATTTCTAGTTTTTAGGGGAGTGCCTGGAGAAAATTAAATATTAATCTATGCTTATTTGTCAAATGACACACTATCTGTTTTACCCTGTGAATTCTATTTTACAGGCAAAATGTCCTATTTGCATTCTTCTATTTGCCTGGAATACACTGTTCATCTCAGGTTCTTTCACTGTGAACGTATTGCAGAATTCAATTCATTATATCTGATAAAAAGGTCTTTTTTATCCTTCCAATTGATAGCTCAGCTTGAAATTTTGCTGTATATATTTGCATTTTCTCATATTCATATATTATATCACTCAAATGAATATGAGAACAGAAAAGAATTCATGTTTTTATTTATATTTCCTAGATACTAGAGTTTGATACACAATAAATACTTAATAAAAAATTCATGAATGGGGGCAGCTAGGTGGCATAGTAGATAAAGCACTGACCCTGGAGTCAGGAGTACCTGGGTTCAAATCCGGTCTCAGACACTTAATAATTACCTAGCTGCGTGGTCATGGGCAAGCCACTTAACCCCATTTGCCTTGCAAAAACCTAAAGAAAAAAAAATCATGAATGCATGGATGAACGAATGAATGGAATTACCAGTACTTTTCTATTATTTCAAATATCATTAGACCCCTTGTAATTATGAAATGAATAGAAATAGCAAGTTATTTATTCAAAAATTCTAAATCAGTAAAAAGTCTTCAGATATGGGTCATTTTTACTTCTATTACTTTATCATGTGACTGTTTTGCAAAATGCAAGAACATATTTCTTTAGAAAGATTTTATTTATGTTTGAGTTTTACAATTTTTCCCCAGTCTTGCTTCCCTCATCCACATGCCACAGAAGGCAATATGTTAGGCCTTACATTATTTCCATGGTATACACTGATCTAAGTTCAATGTGATGAGAGAGAAATTATATGCTTAAGGAAGAAAAATAAAGTATAAGAGTTAGCAAAATTACATAATAATATAAGGATTTTTTTCTAAATTAAAGGTAATAGTCATTGGTCTTTGTTGAAATTGCACAATTCTTTTTCTGGATACAGATGATATTATCCATCCCAGATAGCCCAAAATTGTCCCTGATTATTGCATTGATGGAATGAGCAAGTCCACCAAGATTGATTATCACCCTTACAATGCTGTTAGGGTGTACAATGTTTTTCTTCTGCTAAATTCACTCAGCATCAGTTCATGCAAAACCTTCCAGGCTTCCCTGAATTCTCATCCTGGTTTCTAATGGAACAATAGTGTTCCATGACATACATATACCACAGTCTGCTAAGCCATTTCCCATTTGAAGGACATTTACTTGATTCCAATTCTTTGCCACCACAGACAGGGCAAAACCTTTTTAATTTAATGTAATCAAATTATAGTTTTTTTTTGATGTTCTCCATTTCTTCTTTTGTCATAAAACACTTCCCTTTCCATAGATCTGACAGGTAAACTCCTCCTTGATCTTCCAGTTTGTTTATAATATTGTTTTTTATGTCTAAATCCTGTATCCATTTTGATTTTATCTTGGAATAGGGTGTGATGTGTTGGACTAATCCAGCTTGAATCCACATTTACTTCTAAGTTTCTCAACAGTTTTTTATCAAAGAGGGAGTTTTTATTCCAATAGCTGGACTCTTTGGGTTTATCAAAAAGCAGATTACTATAATGATTTCCTGCTATTATACCCAGTCTATTCCACTGATCCAGCACACCATTTCTTAGCCAACACCAGACAGTCTTGATGACTGATGTTTTATAATATAATTTTAGATCTAGAAAGGATAAGCCTTCTTTTACCATTTTTTTCAATTGAAGCCCTTGAAACTCTTGACTTTTTATTTCTCCATATGAATTGACTTAGATTAGATTAGATTTTTCTAACTCATTAAAATATTTTCTTTGGAATTTTGATTGGTAGGGCACTAAACAGGGAATTTAGTTTTGATAGAATTGTCATTTTTATTATATTAGCTCAATCTATCCATGAGCCGTTGATATTTGCCAAGTTATTGAAATCTGATTTTATTTGTGAGAAAAGTGTTTTGTAATTGTTTTCAAAAAGTTTCTGAGTCTGCCTTGGGAAATAGACTCCCAGGTATTTTATATTGTCTGAGGTAACTGAATGAGATTGCTCTTTCTAGCTCTTTCTGCTGTATCTTGCTAGTCATAGATAGAAATGTTGAGGATTTATGAGGGTTTATTTTATTGCCTGTAATTTTCTAAAGTTATTAATTATTTCTAGTAATTTTTAGATGATTTCTTTGATTCTCTAGGTATATCATCATGTGATCTGAAAAGAGTGAGAGTTTTGTCTTTTCTTTCCCAATTGTAATTCTTTTAATTCCTTTTTCTTCTCATATTTCTGAAGTTAACATTTCTAATGAAATATTGAATAGTTGTGGTGATAATGAGCATCTTTGTTTAACCCCTGATCTTATTGGGAAAGTCTCTAGCCAATCCCCATTGCATATAATGCTGATTGATGATTTCAGATAGATACTGCTTATTATTCTAAGGAAAAATCCATTTATTCCTACACTCTGTTTATAATAGTAGGAATGGGTGCTGTACTTTGTCAAAAGCTTTTTCAGCATCTATTGATATAATCATAATTTCTGATAGATTTGTTATTGATATTATTGATTATATAACAGTGTTCCTAATATTGAACCAACCCTGCATTCCTGGGATAAATCCTTCTTGGTCACAGTGTATTATCCTAGTGATAACATATTGTAATCATTTTTTATGATTTTAAGATTTTTCATCTATATTCATCAGGGAAATAGGTCTATAATTTTCCTTCTCTGTTTTTACTCTTCCTCATTTAGGTATCAGCACAATATTGGTGTCATGGAGTTATGCAGAGTTCCATCTTCACCTATTTTTCCAAATAGTTTATATAGAATTGGAACCAATTGTTCCTTAAATGTTTGATAGAATTCACTCGTGAATCAATCTGGCCCTGGAGAATTTTTTGTTGGGGGTTCAATAATCGCTTGTTGACTTTCTTTTTTCTAAGATAGGGTTGTTTAGGTATTTAATTTCCTTTTCATGTAACCTGAGATCCTTTAATATTTGTACGTTTCGCTTAGATTGTGAAATTTATTGGAATGGAGTTGGACAATATAATTCAGAATTATTACTTTAATTTCCTACTTATTGGTGGTCAGTTCACCTTTTTCATTTATGATACTACCAATTCAGATTTCTTCTTTTTTTTAATTAAATTGACCTGAAGTTTATCAATTTTATTTTTTTTTTCATAAAACCAGATCTTGGTTTTATTTATTAGTTCAATAGTTTTCTTGCATTCGATTTTTATGAATTTCTCCTTTAATTTTAAGAATTTCTCATTTGGTATTTAATGGAGTTTTTAAATGTGTTCTTTCTCTAATTTTTTTAGTTGTATTATTTAGTTCATTGATTTCCTATTTCTCTAATTTATTCATCTAAGCATTTAAAGATATAATATATCCCCTGACAGCCACATTGAGTGAATCTCATAGTTTTAGGTATGTTATTTAATTATTGTCATTATTTAGTATGAAATACTTAATTCTTTCTATAATTTCATGTTTGATCCATTCATTTTTTAAAGTGAGGTTATTTAATTTCCAATTAGTTTGGGGTCTATAGCTCCCTGGCTAAATTTTGCTTATGACTTTTATTGCATTATGATGTGAGAAAGGTATATTCACTATTTCTACCTTTTTGCAAATTATCATTAGATTTTTATGCCCTAGTCAATGATCAATTTTTGTGAAAGTGCTATGTACTGCAGGAAAATAAGTACATTCCTTTCTATCCCCATTCAATTTCTTCCATAACTCTAACAAATCTAGGTTTTCTAATGATCTCTTTCTAATAATCTACATAACATCCTTCTTGTTTATTTTATGATTAGACTTACCTAAATCTGAGAGTGGAAGGTTGATTTCTCCCTCTAGTAGAATTTTGCTTAATATGTCTTAGAGTAACTCTTTCAGTTTCTACTCTAAGCATTTGGATATTATACCATTGGGTGCATACATATTTAGTATAGAAGTTACTTTATTGTCTATGCTACCTTTTAGGAGGATAATCCTTCCTTATCCCTTTTAACATTATCTATGTTTGCAACTGTTTTGCCTGAGACAGGGAGTGCTACCCCTGCATTTTTCACTTCAGTTGAAGCAAAATATATTTTGCTGCAACCTTTTACCTTTAGTCTATATTTATCTCTCTGCTTCAAATGAGTCTCTTTTTAAGTAGCATATTGCAGGATTCTGGTTTTTTTTAATCCATTCTGCTATTCACTTACATTTTAAAGGAGAGTTCATCTCATCCACATTCAAAGTTTTAATTACTAATTCTTTATTGACCTACATGCTATCTTCACTCTGTTTTTACTTTTCCCCTTTTTCACTATATTTGAAATCCCCAGTATTTTGTTTCAAAGACCACTACCTTCAGTATGTTTGCCCTCCTATATAAAACCCCCACCCCTTTCTCATTTCTCCTTCCTTAACTTTCTTCTTTTGGTTCCTATTTTTCTTCCACTCCCCATACACCCCTCCATTTTTCCCCTTTTAATACTTGAAAAGTAAGCTAAGTTTCTTAACTTAATTGAGTGTGTGTGTGTGTGTGTGTTAGTTAACTTTAAGCTGAGTCTGATGAAAAGAAGATTCACGTGGTTCTCACCTCCTCCCTTCTTCCCCCCCCTTTATTGCAATATATCTTTTGTACCTCTTAATGTAATGAGATTTACCCCATTCTTCCTCAATCCTCCTGTCTTGTTATTGACCCCCCCCCCCTTTTGAAGGAGGTACTGTTTTTAAATCATTCTGAGTCACAGAAAATTCATGCGTTTCCATCATTTAAGGCTAAGTATATTCTCTGGAATAGAGTTACAATTCTTTATCTTTTTTTAGGTTTTTGCAAGGCAATGGGGTTAAGTGGCTTGCCCAAGGCCACTCAGCTAGGTATTTATTAAGTGTCTGAGGCTGGATTTGAACTCAGGTACTCCTGACTCCAGGGCTAGTGCTCTATCCACTGCATCACCTAGCCTCCCCAAGTTATACTTCTTGAGAGTTATTACAGTCTTTCTTCTATGTAGGCATATAGCCAATTTCATCTTATTGGACAACAGTTTCTTTTTCTTTACCCCCTTCTTTCAACTTTTTCATGTGTCTCTTAAGCCTCCTATTTAATGTCCAAATTTTCTATTTAGTTTTGTGCTTTTCATCATGAAATGCTGGAAGTCTCCCACTTTGTTCAACGTCCATCTTTTCCCCTAAAAGAGAAGGCTCAGCTTTGCTGGGTAGTGGATTCTTGGCTGCATTCCAAGTTCCTTTGCTCTTTGGAATATCTCATTCTAGGACCTTTGATCCCTTAATGTTGTTACATCCAGGTCCTGCATAATCCTTACTGTGGCTCCTTGGTATGTAAATTGTTTCTTTCTGACAGCTAGCAGGATGTTCTCTTTTATCTAATAGTAATGAAAATTGGCCACAACATTCCATGGTCTTTTCATTTTAGGATCTCTTTCTGGAGGGGATCGATGTATTCTTTCAATAGCTTTTTTGTCCTCTGGTTCCAAGATATCAGGGCAATTTTCCATCACTAAATCCTATAATATTAAGTCCAGGATTTTTTTCTCTCTTCAGTGTCTTCAGGAAGTCCTATAATTTTCAGGTTGTCCTTTCTTGATCTATTATTGAAGTCAATGGTTTTGCTGATGGGGTACCTTACATTTTCTTCTATTTTTCCAATTTTTTGGTTTTGTTTAACAGACTATGGCTGTCTCATGAAGTCATTAGTTTCCACAGAGTCTATTCATTTTTTTAGAGAATAATTTTCTTCATTTACCTTTGCAACTCCTTTTCCAATTGGTCAATTATATTTTTGAAAGAGTTTTCCATTTGACCAATTGAAGTTTTGAGAGAATTATTTTCTTTTTGCATTTGTCCAATTATATTTTCCAAGGATTTGTTTTCTTGCTTCAAGGTGTTAATTTTCTCTCCCAAATTTTCCAATTGATTTTTAATGTCTTCCTGATTTATCCAAGGAAGGTTTTCTGTACTAGAGACCAGATCATATTCTCCTCAGAGGTTTTAGGTCTCTCTGAGTTACAGTCTTTTACATCTAGGAATTTTTCTATAAACTCATCTTTCCACTGACCTTTCTTCATTTTCCTGAGTCTTCATGTTGGCGAGGGGCTGGTTCACAGAGGTTTGGTGTTGAGATCCCTAGAGTCTTTACTCACTGGATTAGTAACTCCAAGTGGGCCAGCCAGACACTTTTCTTCGGAGTGTCTGTGTCCTTGATTTGAGTTCCTCTCCCTTGGCCTGGAGGGGGGTGGTTGAAGCTGCTGAATACTTTTATCTTTGAACAATGGTGGGCTTTGTCCTAGGGCAAATTAATTTCTCTCCCTATTCACAGCTGAGGGAGCTCTGCTGCTCACACCTGAGTCTGGGACAGAGGTGGGCTGTAATTGTGGTTTTTCTCAGAAAAGGCTTCAGCTGAAATGAAGATATGGACTCTGATTTCCTCCAGACAAGAGGAGCCCAAGGATTGATGTCTACACCTCTCCTGCCCTGGAACTCAGCCAGTTCAGCTCCAGACTGTCAGTGCCACAACCATTGTCTCTGTTCCCCATCTGACCCATGCCCCCACAGCTTATCATGCCAGTTCCACTCTCAGGCTCTCATCCCTAACTGTGCTCTGGGCAGAGTTCACCCTCTTTGCTCAGTCTCACCCATCGTCCTGGAAGACAAATCTTGAGGTAGATGTTCTTCTCCTAGATTCTTTTTTTGGTTTTTGTCAATCAGATTTCTGTTAAGAGGTTTATTTCATATTATATATATAAGGGAAGATCAGGTGACTTTAGCACAGAGCCTGTCTTCTCTCTGCCATCTTGACTGGAAGAATTTGCAAGTACATGTTGACATGATTTTACATATTATGGAAAACCATTCTCAGGCTCTTACCCTTTACAATAGGTGAAGAGATGTCTTGGTACATATGTGTGTGTGTGTGTGTGTGCGTGCGCGATATATACACATATCATGAAATTGGAGATTAAAAGTCCAAAGGACTATTTTGGATCTATAAGGAGAAAACATTAAGTTATTTTGTTATTTTCTTTCAAAACATTCTACAGTTAAATATTTGAAAATAATTCAATTGTCTAAGTCAGTTCATTCCTACCATTTCTCATCTTCCTCCCTCAAACCCATTAAAAAAGTTTATTCAAAGACTATTTTTTGTTATGAGGTAGGGAGAAGGAAGTTGTACCAGTATAAGAAACAGAAAGAATTGTTACAATATCAAAAATATATCCTGGAGACCACATTACCTATGTAGACCAGACAGAAAATGAAATAAATCATCAAGGAGACATTGCTGGTTAAATATTAACAAAATATAATTTGTCAATGAGAAGATCTTTAGTAAGTTTTTAGAAATTCTAATTAGTATGACAAGAATATAGATTTCAAAAAATGAAGGGAGACATTTGTCTCAATTATGGATTATTTTTCTGGAATTAATGTGTCAGAATTATTGGAAATGGACACAATTATAATAGTTATGGAAGAGCAGTCCAAGGAGGATCTAAAGTATGGTGGTAGTAAATGTAAATGAAGTTGTGAAATAATGTCTATTCATTTTTTTACCTAAAATATCTAAGAATTATTTAAAGCTGTAGTTATTTATATAATTTACTTTGATAATATTTTATCATATTTAATATTGGCAGTATTCATTAATCAAATCATAATGTCAAAGGAATTAGAATTAGAAGAGAATTTAAAGATTACTCGGTACAATTTTCCTCATTTGCTAGATGAGGCAACCAGCATCCAAGTGATATGATGATGGTTATACATGTAGAAAAGGACAATTCTGGTATTTGAGTCCAAATCCTTTAAATCAATATTCAGTTGAATGTATTTCCGCCATATTACTCTGTGTTATTTGAAATATTTACCTGAAATTTGTAAAAGCTGAATTTGAAAATTTCTATATAACTTTTACTCCTTTAGGTGATATGCTACACAAATTCATCAAATAATCCAAAGAAATGAGGCAAAAACAGTTTAACCTCACAATGAAGTCCCAGCAGTGACAGTATTGTCTAGAATTAAATACATTGGATTTAGAGTCATAGTGTCTTAGTTTAACTTCTGAGTCCTGTTGTTATTACCTATGAAGTCAACTGTCTCTTAGTTACATTGATTACCTTTAGCAAACTCCTCAGTAAAAGTGTATTAGACAGTTTTCTGCAAAAGGATGAAAAAAATAACATCTTGCTCTATGTGTTTGAATAATTATGTGACAAAATCCAATTTGAATTCAGGTCTTCCTATATCCAAGCCTAGATGACTGTCTGCTATTCTAAAATATTTCTAAATATATTTATATTTTGAGATTTTTTTAATTTTTAAGAAGATTTTATTTATTTTTGAATTTTAAAAATTTCCACTAATCTTATTTCTTTTCCCCCACTCTTCCCATTCTTGCTATATCTTATATTTGATTTTTTTCTTCTTAAGGATATTATTCCTCTGTCAACATATTCAATTTAGATCAATATATAGCATGGAAACAATGTAAAGACTAACATTTTTTGAGATGTTTTTACATTAATTATGAATTAAAGTAAAATTCATTTTTTTTTAGTTTTTGCGAGGCAATGGGGTTAAGTAGCTTGCCCAAGGCCACACAGCTAGGTAATTATTAAGTGTCTTAGGCCAGATTTGAACTCAGGTACTCCTGACTCCAGGGCCAGTGCTCTTATCCACTGTGCCACTTAGCTGCTGGAAATCTAATTCTTGATAGGATTAGAATCAGTGGCTAATTGCAACTTGATATAAGACTATTGTTTAATACTAATCTAATTTGAACCAATTATGTTGACTGTGTACTAAAAAATAATGTCAAGGGCTTTCCAATTATATATCATTACTATTTATGCATAGAAATATTTCTTAGCACTGTTCAATGAAATGTCAAGTTCATGTGAATTATACTTTTATGCCTAAAGTAAAAAAAGCAATATGAACTAAATTGCAAAAATAATATTAGGTAAAATACTTCTTTTCTTTTAAATATTTATTTAAGCTCATAATCCATAGGATCAATACTTAGAGATATTACATAATTATATTATGCACCTGTTTTAAGTATTAAAACATTCAACACATGAAAAGATAAACATCTGGCAATATATTCATACTCTCCAAATATTCCTACATGCACATCAGGTGCATATAGGAGGTGTGAATAAAATGTTTTTACTGGGATTCCAAACCACCATGACACTTAATAATTAATTGGTGTTGACAAAATGGGTGTCAGAAAAATAAAAAAAGAGTGAATATCTTTTGTTCAACTCCCAGTCCCATTAAATCTTTCAGACAGAACTTCCTTTGTGGAAAATTTATAAATCCCACTTTCCCCTTTAAAACAGTAGGTGTCTCTTATATGAGCTATAACTCTTGCATAATTGGAGATTCTAGGACTCTTTCCAAATTTTCTACAACATGCATAATTTTTCAAGAACACATCTGCCATAAGCATAAAAAAATCTCAGAACAATTATCCCCAAGAACTAAATCATATGATTTATGTAGTGAATATAATATGAGTTAGAGGAACTTGTCTTGTATTTCCTTCTTTTCCTCCCTATGTATTTTTCATTCTTTGCATTTTATGACTGCTTACACTTTGTTCCCTTATCAGAATAGTCAGTATAAAATTGTTTCTATTATAATTTTTCTCAGTTTTTCATGGTAATTTCTTTATAAAGACTTGAGGAACATTGAAAGCATATGAGAAACAGGCAAAAGACACTATTTTCAAATCATTTAAACTAACCATCATCAAAAAGCTCAAATTAAAAACTCTACTAGAAATTGCGGATATTTTCTATAAATATGTATGCAGAACAGTCATATTAGGTTTAGTGTGAATTTACTCATCTTCCTTCAGACATTATTTTTCTTGCCATGATCAACTTCTCTTAGGTCATTGTTTCTTCCTCAAATGGCTAATATCAAGAAATAATAGTTTATTTTTCCTAGTGAAAATCTCCCTTACCCTTTCTGAGAGATGCTATTTCTATAACTTTTTAAAGCACTTGAAAGTAAAAAATGCAATGATTTTAAATCCATCCTCCACACAGGTTCCAACTCGATTTTTCTTTTGGTCAGCCAGCCAACACTGAACTGAATTGAATAAGAGAACATTGAATAAGAGGCTGCTAGGACCTACATACTGCACTAAACACTGAGGAATCAGGGAAACTCAAGTAACTACTGCTGATAGGATAAAACGAAATGTATCACTTTTTTTCCCCCCCAATTCATTTATTTAGTATCTTAGAATCTTACATCTTTTCAGTCTTCCAAAATATATATTCCTTATACATGTATTTTATGGACAAGTCATAGTGATCTACTTAATGTTTCTCAAACATGGCACTCCATCCTTTAGTTTCTCTTTCTTTCCACAATTTTTCCTTTATACCTTGAATTATTTTTCTGTTTTACTTCTTTTTCTTTCAAGATTCAGCTAAAATGCTCCCTTCTTGATGATTTTTTCCAATATGTGTAGTGACTTTTAAGTTTAATTTATTTTTTAGATTTTTGAAAGGCAAGTGGGGTTAAGTGGCTTTCCCAAGGCCCCACAGCTAGGTAATTATTAAGTGTCTGAGGCCGGACTTGAACTCAGGTACTCCTGACTCTAGGGCCAGTGCTCTATCCACTGTGCCACCTAGCCAACCCTTAAATTTAATTTTGTTTTATCTTTCATATCTCATTTTATAATTTCATATCTGCATTGTTCATGTAGTTATTTATTTTAATACTGTCTTACATTATCAGGCATCATTGTTGTTGTTTGTTTGTCCTTCATTCTTTTTTTTCTTTTAGATTTTTCAAGGCAATGGGGTTAAGTGGTTTGCCCAAGGCCACACGGCTAGGTAATTATTAAGTGTCTGAGGTCGGATTTGAACCCAGGTACTCCTGAATCCAGGGCTGGTGCTTTATCCACTGTGCCACCTAGCCACCCCTGTCCTTCATTCTTGAAGAAGATCATGACATCAGAATTAGTGAATTGCCCAAAGTCACAGAGCTAGTAAGTAACAAGTCATAAATGAGATTTGAATTGACATCCTACTCCACTATGCCACCAAGTTCCCCCCAATAGAAGGCAACATTATGGTGGGCAGTGACTGTTTTTACCTTTGTTTGCATCCACAGGCTTTTGTAATACTGGCACAAAGTATAATCTTCCTAAATAAGGTGTTGAGAGAGAGGGGTTTTTTTGTATTTATTTATTTTCATCCATTTGTACATATATTTCCAAGTTTCAAAGTTTTTTCCTCCACCCTCCTTTCCCACACCCTCCCCTTAGTTGGGAACAGATAGTATTTTATGTGCATATTTTGTTAAGCATGTTAACAAATTAGCAATTTTTAGTATGAGGACTAAGGGAAAGCGAAGCATAACAGAACATTTTTATAAAGTGTTCATCAGATGCGGTAGGGGTGTTCTTTCTGTGTGTTTTTGCTTTGTTTTTGTTTTTCTTCCTCTGATTTGGGATAATATAGTACATAATCTGTCAAATACGGTAGTCCCAGCTCTCTTGACTGCTGTCAGGGATTGCTTCCATCAAGGTTATTCATCTCATAATGCTGATGTGTAAATTGTTCTCTTGGCATCAGATCCTGTAAGTCATTCAATGTCTCTCCAGAGTCCAATCATATATCGTTTCTTATAGAAAAATACTATTCCATAGTGTTCATTTAATATAACTTGTTTAGCATTTCCCCAATCAATGGACATCCCGGCAGTTTCCAATTCTTTGCCACTACAAAAGGGCTGCTATGAATATTTTGGAACATGTAGGACTTTTCCCAATTCTTATAATATCTTCTGGATATAGTCCTAGAATTGTAATTGCTGGGTTGAAAGGTATGGACAGTTTTATTACTCTTTGGACACTGTTCCATATTGATCTCCAGAAAGGTTGGATCCATTCACAACTCCAGGAGCAATACATCAATGTCCCAATCCTCCCATAACCTCTCCAACATTGATCATTTTCCCTTTTTCTCATCTGGGCTAATCTAATAGGGTCAGATGATATCTCATTGTTTTTTTTTAATTTGCATTTCTCTAATCAATAGTGATTTGGATCATTTTTTTCCATATGCATATATATGTATATATATATATATATAGCTTTAATTGAGTAATTTGAAAACTGTCTGTTCATATCCTTTGAACATTTATCAATTGGAGAATGACTTGTGACCTTATAAATTTGATGTAATTTTCTATATATTTTAGAAATTAGACCTTTATCATAACTCCTGGTTGTGAAGATTGTTTCCCAGCTTTCCACTTTTCTTCTAATTTTGGTAGCATTGATTTTATTAGTTCAAATCCTTTTTAATTTAATATAGTCAAAATCATACTTTTTGAAGTTTATAATCTGCTCTAATTGTTAAATTTATCCCTTTTCCATAGATCAGATAGATAGAATACTTTTTTGGTTTATTAATTTATCTATCTTATCACTCTTTACATTTGAATCCTGTACCTATTTTGATTTTATTTTTGTATAGGATGTGAGATGTGGATCTATGCCTCGTTTGCCATATTATTTTCCAGTTTTCCCAACAATTTTTGTCAAATAGTGAGTTCTTATCCCAGAGGCTGATGTCTTTGTGTCTGTCAAATAGTAGATTGCTATAATGCATTTACTACATTTTCTTTTGAACCTATCCTAATCTGCTAATCCATTACCATTTTTTAAATCAGTACCAGACATTTTTAATGACTGCTGCTTCATATTAAAGTTTTAGATCTGGTAGAGCTAGGCCACCTTACTTTACATTTGTTTTTCCATCAGTCCCCTTGCTATTCTTGCCATTTTGTTATTCCAGATAAATTGTTACTATTTTTCTTAGTTCAATAAAGTATTTATTTGGTAGTTTAATTGGTATGGCACTGAATAAGCAAATAAATTTGGGTAGAATTGTCATTTTTGTTATATTAGCTTGACCTAACTATGAGCATTTGACATTTTTCCAATTATTTAAATCTGACTTTATTTGGGTGAGAACTTTATAATTGTGTTCATATAATTTCTGGGTTTGTCTTAGGAGGTAGATTCCTAAGTATTTATGGTTATGTACAGTTATTTTAAATGGAATTTCTATTCCAGTCTCTTGTCGTTGGGCTTTGATGTTCATATACAGAAATATTGATGATTTATGTGGTTTTATTAACATAATATTCTGCTACTTTGCTGAATTTCTTAATTGTTTCAAGGAGTTTTTTAGATGATTTTCTTGGGTTCTCTACACAGAGTGAAAGTTTGGCTTAATCATTTTCTATTCTGATTCTTTTTTATTTTTCTTCTCTTATTGCTACTGCTAGCTTTTCTTTTTTTTTTTTTTTAGGGTTTTTTAGGGTTTTTTTTCAAGGCAAATGGCGTTAAGTGGTTTGCCCAAGGCCACACAGCTAGGTAATTATTAAGTGTCTGAGACCAGACTTGAACCCAGGTACTCCTGACTCCAGGGCTGGCACTTTATCCACTGCACCACCTAGCCACCCCATACTGCTAGCTTTTCTAATACTATATTGCATAGTAACAGTGATAGTGGGCATTCTTGTTTCACCCCTGAATTTATTGGAAATGCTTCAAGTTTATTCCCATTAAATATAATATTTGTTGATGGATTTAGATAGAACTATTTATTATTTTAAGGAAAACTCCATTTATTCCTATCTTTCTAGTCATTTTCATAGAATTGGATGTTGTATTTTATCAAAGGATTTTTCAGCATCTATTGAGAAAAACATATGGTTTCTATTGGTTTTATTGTTGATATGTTTTAATTATGTTGAATGATTTCTTAATGTTGGATCATCTTAAATCCAACCTGATCTTGGTGTAGTATCCTTGTAATAACTTGCTGTAGTCTCACTGCTAAGATTTTATTAAAGATTTTTGCATAAATTTTCATTAAGGAGATTGGTCTACAATTTTCATTGTCCTTTCCTGTTCTTCCTGGTTGAGGTATCAGCACCATTTTGATTTCATGAACAGAGTTTGATAGAACTCCTTCCTCTCCTATTTTTTAAAATAGTTTATGTAGAAGAGGGAATAATTGTTGCTTAAATGTGTGGTAGAATTCACATGTAAATCCATCTGGAACTGGAGACTTTTTGTAGGGAGTTTTTTGATGGTTTCTTCAATTTCTTTTTCTAAAACAGGGCCATTTAAGTAATTTATTTCCTCTTCTGTTAAGCTGGGCAAGTTTGCATTTTTGTAAATATTCATCCATTTCACTCAAGTTGAGCAAATTATTGGCATACAGTTTGGCAAATTAGCACCTAATTATCTCTTTAATTTCTTCCTCATTGCCATTCGTTCACCCTTTTCATTTTTGTTACTGAATCTCTCTCTCTCTCTCTCTTTTTAAATCAGATTAATCAGAGGTTTTTCTCTATTTTATTAGCTTTTTCATAAAATCAAGTCTTAGATTTATTTATGAGATCAATGGTTTTCTTGATTTCCATTTTATTAATGTCTCTCTTGATTTTCAGAATTTCTCATTTGGTATTTAATTAGGGATGTTTAATTTTTTTAGTTGCATTTCCAATTCATTGAACTCATCTTTCTCTATTTTATTCCTTTAGCCAGTGGGAGATATAAAGTTTTCTCTCTCAAAACTGCCTTGGTTGCATCTCATAAATTTTGGTAATGATGTTTCATTATTATCATTTTCTTGGATATAATTATTGATTATCTCTATTATTTACTATTTAATCCACCCATTATTTAAGATAAAATTATTTATTTTCCAAATAGTTCCTGGTTTCTATTTCTCTGACAATTTATTCCATGCAATTTTTATTGTATCATGATCTGAGAAATGTGCATTTATTATTTCTGTCTTTCTGTATGTGACTTAAGGTTTTTGTGCCCTAGTATATAGTCAGTCTTGGTGAAGGTACCATGTACTGATAAGAAAAAGGTATATATTTTTTTGATTCCCATTAAGTTTTCTCCAGAGATCTATTATATCTGAGTTTTCTAAGATTTCATTCACCTTCTGAACTTCCCTCTTGTTTAATATGTTGTTATATTTATCTAGTTCTGAGAGAGGGAGGTTGAGGTCTCAAATTATTAAAATTTTGCTC
Source organism: Macrotis lagotis (assembly GCF_037893015.1). NCBI lineage: Eukaryota > Metazoa > Chordata > Mammalia > Peramelemorphia > Peramelidae > Macrotis > Macrotis lagotis. Next base: position 113,298,965 of record NC_133663.1, on the reverse strand, counting down.
TCTGTTTCTCCTTGAAATTCACTCAACTTTTCCTCTAGGAATCTGGATGCTATCCCACTAGGTGCATACATGTTTATTAATGATATAGCTTCATTTCCAATGGGGTCTTTTAAGAAGATGTTTTCCTCCCTTATCCCTTTTAATGAGATTGATTTTTACTTTTACTTTTTCTGTGATCAGGATGGCTAACCTTGATTTTTTTTACTTCAAGTTGAGGCACAATATATTTCCCTCCAGCCATTTACCTTAATCCTGTGTGTGTCTGTCTGCTTCAAATGTGTTTCTTGCAAACAACATATTGTAGGATTCTCATTTTTAATCCATTATGCTATGTTTCTGTTTTATAGAATAGTTCATCCCATTCATATTCACAGTTAGGGTTACTAATTCTGCATTTTTCTCCATGCTATCTTTCTCTTTTTATAACACCTCTTTCCTTTTATAACTTTCACCAAAATTGTATTACCTTTCCCTTTGATTATTCTTTTATAAATTTAAATTTCAGTTCATTTTCACTTATACCTTTCCTTCCTTTTATCAGATCCTTCTTCATCTTCCCCTTTCCCAGGCTCCCCCCCCCTCCCCTGCAGATTAAGTTACATTTTTAAACCCATGTTAGAATGAATCTTATTCCCTCTCTGGGCTAAATCTATTGAATAGAATTACATAGCAAATTCTTCCTTCTTTCACTCTAAAATTATAAATATTTGTGTCTCTTACCTTTGTGCTCTTATATTATCAGTCAGGTACTGTCAATCACAGTTCTTGATTGCTTGCTAAACTCCTATTGTTATCAAGATATCATCACAGATTGTTTACTTGATTGTTTGATAAACAACCTTGAATCAAATTGCATCAAATTATAGTTATAATGTTTTTTACCTTATCCACTTTGCAAATATCTTTCAAGTACACAAAATCCTCTTCATAAGTCAAAGTATCCACCAAAGCCATATCACTTCATGAACTATTTGTGCCCCACCCCACTGGTCTATGTTTTGTCCCACTTTTTCTCCCTACCTCCCACTCCAAGTATTTAATACCTTGTTAAGTGATCCAAGGCCTTTTTTTTTTTTCTCCCATTTTACCCACTCCCCCACCAGGGTACTTATAGCCTTGTTAAGAGAAGCAACCTGATCTAATTAACTGAAAGTATATTGAAGATCTCTAAGCACCTGGAGGCTCTGGAGGTTTCACTGAGAACTTTACAAATGATTTTTTTTTTGGTAGAAGCCCTTTATTAGCAGAATTGCATCTTCAGAAAATTATGAAGCCATTCACCTGAATCAGGTCTAGTTCCTAACAAAAAGGTTGGGCTTTCCCAAACACACAAATAACCAACAACTTTTAAGAAAGTTGCCAACACTTAATTTACCACCTCCCAACAAGGAACGAAGACGGCTTATTGTGTGAAATAAGCAGGGGATCAAACAGGCTACTTCTCTGACTGTGAGTTAGAGAAATGAACACAGTCAGCTGCGCGTAATCTGGCTGAGAGCTCCGGATTAGCAGCACTGGAGGCTTCCTCTGAAGGCTTGCAAATCTTAGATCCCCACAACAACCCTGTGAGGTAGGTGCTCTCTTCTAACTCCTCAGAACACAAAACAAAACACAGAGAGGTTATTGTGAAGGTTTGTTGGAGGCAGGGCTTGAGCTTGGTTTTTCTTGACAGGAATAACTTGTTGAGGGATGATCTCTGCCTCTTAAGCATAACCTCAAACAGACAAATGCCACACAGAGATGGGGAGAACAGTAATTTAAACTATATCACAATACACAGTTTATCGAACGAATGGATGCAAGAGATGAAGACATTCGAGGGCAAGACAAGTCGAATACTTTGCTGGGGGTTTTCTTAGACGTCTGCACTTTGGCAGACAGGTTTCCAAAATGGGAGGAGCAGCAGTAGTAGTTACTTCTTATTGGGGGCAATGAGGCGATTTAAGTGATGGATGGATGGATGGATGGATGGATGGATGAATGAATGGGTGGATGGATGGATGCAATGGTAGGGAGGGGGAGGTGGTCTTGGTGTAGAATGTCTTTCATTTCCCAGGCCATTCTTTATAACCCGAGCTTGGTCCTTCTCCAGTGTCTCCTCTTTGAGTTGTACCTGATCTTATTGCCAGTTTTCATCTGAATCCACTGGGGAATGGGACGATTCTGCTTCTGTTTCTTGGCCAGGAACCTCTTGATTCTGAATGTTTTATGAGAGGACATGATGATGAAATGACATCCGAGCTTCCACCATGATGGCTGGACGGCGAAAAAAGCTACAATTGATATTAAGCAATGGAGACACCTGTCTCCTTTGAAGCATATGATGCCCTCATTAGACAAGGTGTTTAGCACCTTTTGATTAAAGCCAGTCTGAGTATAATGGGATACTTAAGTTAAAGTTGACACTCCTACTTTGCTTTTCAGGGCTTTTTATCTCAAACATAGTAATATGATCTTGGACCTCTTCAACTGAGACCCAACGTATATCCCTTAGGTTCATTCTCTTCAATTATTTTCTACCCTCTAATTATCCATAGAGAAGTATACAGTCATATTTCATAGTCATTCATGTAACATAACTTGTTTAGCCATTCCCCAATTGATGAGCATGCCCTCAATTTCCAGTTCTTTGCCACTACAAAAAGAGCTGTTATCAATATTTGGAAACAGGACTTTTCCCATGTTTTGCAATTTCTTCTGGATATAGTTCTAGAATTGGAATTGTGGGATTGAAGGGTTTGAACAGTTTTACTGTACTTTGGGCATAGTTCCATATTGCTTTCCAGAAAGGTTGGAACCATTAATAACTCCACCAGCGCTGCATCAATATATCAATCTTTCCACAGTCTCTCCAACATTGATCATTTAATTTGGGCAGAATTGCCATTTTTATTTAATTGGCTCGACCTAACCATAAGCATTTGACATTTTCCCAGTTATTTAAGATCGGACTTTATTTGGGTGAGGAGAGCTTTATGTTCATACAGTTTCTGAGTTTGTCCTGGGAAGTCAACTCATAAGTATTTAATATTGTCTACACTTATTTTAAATGTTACTGCTCTTTCTATGTCCTGTTCTTGGGCTTTGTTTTTCATATATAGAAATGCTGATGATTTATGTGAGTTTATTTTATATCCTTAGCTTTATTTATGAAATCAATGGGTTTCTTGTTTTCCATTTTATTCATTTCTCCCTTGATTTTCAGAATTTCTAGTTTGTTATTTAATTAGGGATGTTTAATTTCTTCTTTTTCTAGCTTTATTCATTGTGTTCCCAATTCATTGATCTCCTTTTTCTTTTATTCATATAGGCATTTAAAGATATAAAGGTCCCCCTCCAAACTGCCTTGGCTGCATCTCATAAATTTTGGTATGGTCTCATTATTATCATTTTTGTGGATATAGTTATTTATTATTTTTATTATTTGTTGTTTGATTCACCCATTATTTATGATAAATTATTTAATTTCCAATTAGTTCTTGGTTTATCTTTTCCTGACCCTTTATTACATGCCATTTTTTGCATCTTGATCTGAGACGTATGTATTTATTATTTCTGCTTTTCCACATTTGATTTTAACATATTTGTACCCTAGTACATGGTCAATTTTGGTGAAGGTGCCATGTACTTCCAAGGAAGATGTATTTTATTTTCTATTCTCATTTTCTCCAGAGGTCCATCGTATCTAAGTTTTCTAATATTTCATTCCCCTTCTTAACTTCCTTCTTGTTTACTTTGTTGCTAGATTTATCTATTTCTAAGAGGAATATTGGGGTCTCCCATTATTAAAGTTTTGCTGTATAGTTCTCCTTGTATTTAACTCAAGTTTCCCTCTAGGAATCTGTATACTATACCACTAGGTGCATGCATATTTAGTAATGATATAGGTTCATTTTCAATTGTGCCTTTTAATAAGACATAGTTTCCTTCCTAATCTTGTTTAATGAGATTGATTTTTGGTTTACTTTGTCTCAGATTAGTATCACTACCCCAGATATTTTTACTTCAGTTGAGGCACAACATATGTTTCTCCAAACTTTTACCTTTACCCTGGGTATATCTGTCTGCTTTGTATTTGTTTCTTGTAATCAACATATAGGATTCTGTCTTTAATCCATTTTTTATCTATTTCCATTTTATGAGACAATTCATCCCATTCTCATTTACAGTTATGATTAATAATTCTTTATTTCCCTCCATACTATCTTTTCCATTTGTATTTTTCTTTTATTTTTTCTTGTTCTTCTTCACCAAAATTTCACTAATTTTCCCCTTTGATTTTTCTTTTAAATATTTAACTTTCAGTTTTTTTCAGTTATACCTTCCCTTCCTTTTTATTAGTTAATTCTTCTCTTACCTTTCCCTATTCCCAGCCCCCCACCCTTTACCTGTAGATTAAGATTAAGGGAGATTTTTAAACCCAAGTTGGAGTGAATCTTATTCCCTCACTGGGCTAAATCTATTGAGTAGAATACACTCAGTATTCACATTCTCCCTTCTTTCTCTTTATAATTATAACTCTTTTTCCATTTTCCCTTGGTTCTCCAATATCATCAATCAGGTATCATCAATAACAGTTAGATTATTTAATTGCTTGATAAATTTCTATTTTCAAGATATCACAGGTTATTTACTTGATTGCTGGATAAGCAGCATTGACTCAAATTGCATCAAATTATAATTATTATCACTTTTTGCCTTACCCTCCCTTCTAAGTATCTTTCAAGTACTCACAGTTCTCCTGGAAAGCCGAAGTATAATCCAGAGCCATGCCATTTCTTCAAGTATTTGTGTCTCTCTCCCCAGGCCCATTTTCTTTTATATTTTACCTTCCCCCTTGCCCACCCAAGGTACTTAACACCTTGTTTAGAGAAACAAGATCTATTGTCTCCCACTTTACCCTCCCTCCACACCCAAGGTACTTAACACTTTGTTAAGTGAAGCACCTGTTAATTCAAACCCTAATCAAATTACCTGAAACTGAGGTTCTCTAAGTATTGGGAGTCTCTGGAGGTCTCATCCAAGAACCTAACAAATGATAGTAAGTAACAAAGAAACTGTCTCAGGTCCTGTTTCACGTCCTCACAGTTTATGATGCCCTCATTAGACAAGGTGCTTACAAACTTGTGATGAAAGCCAGTCAGAGTGTAATGAGATCCTGGAGTAAAAATTAACACTCCTGCCTTCTTTTTTCAGGGCTTTTTCTCTCAGACATTGTTATGTGATCTTGGACATCTTCAATTGAGAGAAAAGCCCCAATTAAACCCATATCCTTTAGGTTAATTCTCTTCAATTATATTCTACACTCTAATTATCCTTAGAGAAGCAAAGTTCTAATGAGTTAGAATTGTTGTATCTACCCTTTTAGGGACCAACATTTGTTTAAAACAGGTTTATTTTTTCAGTCCTCTTTTTTCATTTACCTTCTTTATGTAACTCTTCATTCATGTATTGGCACCTGAATTCTCTGTTCAGTTCTGGTCTTTGTGTCAGGAAGTTCTGGAAGTCCTGCATTTCATTGAATATCCAACTTTTCCACTGAAAATATATACTGAACTTTGCATGGTAGTACATTCTGGGTTGTAATTCCATGTCCTTAGCTCTCCAAAACATGTTATTCCAGTTCTTTCCCATCCTTCCACGTTGAGACTGATAAGTCCCATGTTAGTCTTATTGTGTTCCCTTTGTATTTAAATTGTTTTCTTTTTGATGTTTACAATATTCTCTCTCTTTTATTTGAGGATTCTGGAATTTTATATCCCTTGGAGGTTTTAACCTGGGGTCTCTTTTTGGAGGGGTTCTGTGGATTCTTTCAATTGTTATGCTGTTATCTTGTTTTAGTAGATTAGGGTGATTTTCCCTAAAAATTGCTTGCATGATATTTTCCAGGTTCTTTTGTTGGTCCAGGCTTTCTAGTAGTCCAATGATTTGTAGATTATCTCTGCTGAATCTGTTTTCCAAGTCATTCATTTTCCCTAGAAGGTAATTTATATATTTTTTTGAATTTATTTCAGCCTTTTTTTGTTTGATGGAATCTTGTAGTCTTGTAGATTCATTGGTTTCTAACTGTACAATTCTAACAATTCAATTTTTAGGATTTTATTATCTTCATTTAACCTTTTTGTTTCCTTTTTAAAGGTGTTGAATTCTCTTGTCAAATATTAACAATTTTCCTGCATGACTTTCATTTCTTTTTTCCACTTTTCTTCTTCCCCTCTTCTTGGTTTTTAAATTCTATTTTAACCTCTTAGATGAGCTTTTGTATTTGAGTCCAATTTATGGACTATTTTGATACTTTTTCTGTGAGTGATGTTTCAGTTTTCTTCTTCAGACATGGCACTGCTGTCATCTTTATCTGTGAAGTATTTTTCTATAGTGAGTGCTCTTTTAGATTTTTTGCTCATCTTAGTTGCTGTAGTTCTGCTCCTGGGGTATATGGAATATTGATCCAAGCTTTTATTTACCTGGGGCTGGGGACTTATCCCTGACTTGTTGTTGGCTAAGATGTTGCCTATGTTGTCCAGCCTTGCCTTTGAAGAGATTGGTTTTTCCCCCACCTTTATATCCAGGTTCTGATTTAACAGAGGCTTATTCCCAACCCAGTCCTGTCTTTTACCCCTGCATTTTTAGGTTTCAGACTTTTTGGGGGTTTAGCAAACCCCTGCTGGTTTGCTATTCAGTTGCTGGGACTCCTGTTCTTATTAACCTTTCTGGATCTGGATTACACTGTGGCTAAGTCTCCTGCTGGCTTTCCTAGGGCTCCTGCCTCCTGGAATTTTCTTCCCCTTTCCCCCCAAAGAAACAGACCTTCAATGAAGATCCTCCACCATGCCTGCAGTTGAAAACTTCTTTGAATCTTCTTTTTTTTCTTGCTGGTATCTGTAGTGTGAATGTCAGGGTAGTCTTCATGTATCTTTGGTAGGGAAAGGCTCCAGGAGCTTGTTAGGTTCGTGCAACCATCTTGGCTCTGCTCCAGGAGTCAAGGTAAAGTGTTTTAGGAAAGAATGCTGGCATGTTGAGATCATACAAACTTTGCATATTTAACATTGAATATTGATTTAAGGGTTCAGATCTAGTTGTTGAAAATGATAAGCCAGAGAATGAATTAACACTTTCTAGAAAATCCTTAAGAAAGTACCCTTGCTGGGGCGGCTAGGTGGTATAGTGGATAAAGCATCAGCCCTGGAGTCAGGAGTACCTGGGTTCAAATCTGGTCTCAGAAACTTAATAATTACCTAGCTGTGTGGTCTTGGGCAAGACACTTAACCCCATTTGCCTTGCAAAAACCTAAAGAAAAGAAGAAGAAGAAAGTACCCTTGCAGATATACAAAAACTCCAGAGAATGTAGCTTGGTGCTATTCTCCCTGACACCTTTTAATTTGAGCACAGGTAACATTTTTCTGTTTCTGATTTTATCTGAAATATGAGAGGAAATGGAAATGAATATTAGAGAGGCCATTAGAAAGGTAGATTGTGGGTGGGTTGTGAGCAAATTGCTCACAACTAATGAAGAACAGTAGTAAATTCTGTTATCTGAAAATGCATGCCATGCTTGTGATTTCATGAAGAATGTGAGGGATGATAGATCTACAGCTACAAAATTCTTTGTCCAGATGAATCAAAGGAAGTTTTCAGCACACTGGGAAGAACTATGGTTTTCCTTTATTTTAACAAACAATAAAAAATTAGTAACAAAATTCATTTGTAGCAACAAAAGGTCAAAAAATAAGACAACTCATGAAAAAAAATGTAAAGGAATGGGGATCCCTGCTCTACCAAATCTAAAACTATGATATAAATCCTCAGTCATCCAAACTTCTTGGTACTGGTTAAGAAATAGAGAACTAGATCAGTGGATTAGGATGGGTTCAAAAGAAACTGAAGTAAATTTCTAGAGCAATCTACCTTTTGATAGACCCAAAGACATTAGTTTCTGCGATATGAACTATTTGCCAAAAATTGTTGGGAAAACTAGAAAATTGTATGGATCTAGGCATAGATCTACATTTTACATGGTATATATCAAAGCAAGTTCAAAATGGATACAGGGTTTAGCCATTAAAGTGTGACACCATAGATAAATTAATAGATCAAGAAATTATCTATTAGATCTATAGAAAGAGGAAATAATTATGACCAATCAAGAAAGTGAGTACATAATATATTGCAAAATGAATTTTGATTATGATTTTTGACTAAATTAAATTAAAAAGGGCTTGCACTAATAAAATCAATGCTGTCAAAATTAGAAGGAATACAGAAAGCTGGGAGACAATTTTCACAACTAGGAATTCCTGATAAAGCTCTCTTTTCTAAAATATTTAGAGAATTACATGAAATTTATAAGTTCACAAGGCATTCTCTCAATTATAAATTGTCAAATGATATGAATAGACACTTTTCAAATGAAGAAAGTAAACCCATATACAATCATATGAAAAAATGCTACAAATCAAAAATTGATTCTAAAAATGTAAATTCAAACAACTATGAGGTATCATCACTTCACACCTATCAGATAGGCTAAGGTGACAAAAAAGGGAAACTAATTAATGTTGGAAAGGTTATGGGAGGATTGGAACATTATTGCATTTCTGTTAGAGTAGTGAACTGATCCAACCATTCCAGAAAACAGTATAGAACCTTGCCCAAAGTTCATTAAAATGGATTTTGACCCAGCAATTTCAGTTCTAGACCTATAACCAGAATAAATCATAAAACAATAAGAAAAGTTCCACATGTTTCAAAATATTCATAGTATTATTCTTTTTGTAGTGGTGAAGACCTGGAGAGGGTATACCCATCAATTGGGGAATGGCTAAACAAGTTATGATACATGAAAACTATGGGAATACTATGGAATATTATTGTTAAACTCTAGAGAAACATGGAATGAATTACAGGATATGATACTGAGGGAAGGGAGAAGATCCAAGAGGACAATGTGCACATTAACAGCAACATTGTGAAATGATCAACCTAAATGGATGCAGTTGCTAAAGTGGGTCAGAGAGTTAAGACAACCCTATTAGACCAGCTAAGAACAATGTTATCCTCAATTATAGGAAGGAAAACAAAACAAAACTCTTCACAATCTGATGCACACTACCTGAATTAATTTAAAAATATCTCTTATTCATGTCTTTCCTTTTATTCTAGTTCCTTGTACTGAAAATGACTAAACTACAAACGTGTTTAACAGAAATGTGTTTGTAAAATATTAATCTGACTATTCACTCCTGAGGGAAGGGGAGTGGGAAGGGAAAGGGGAAGAAAATTTTGTAACTTAAAAATACACATAATGCATATGAATGAATTTTGAAAAACTTTCATAACATGTATTTGGAAAAATAAAATATCCATGGAAAAAAGATGTTTCACCTTTAGGTGAACTTATGAGAAAAGAGTTGCAGAGAATGGGTACTTTTAGATAACTTTCAATTTTCAATGTTGAAACATTCACATTGATGATACTGAATAGTTTCAAAGATTTAATACATATAGTTGTTGTAACTTTTCCCTCCTTGGTAAAGGCAGCCATATTAGGCAAAAAAAAGTCATTGGAATCAGATCTATGGAAAGAGGATGAATTTATGACCAAACAAGAATTAGAGTAGACTATAAACTGCAAAATGGATGATTTTGACTAATAAATTATAAAAAATCACACTAATAAACTCAATCCCACCAAAATTAGAAGGAAAGCAGAAAGATGGGAAACAAGTTTCACAGCTATGTGTCCTGATAAAGTTCTCATTTCTAAAATATATAGAGCACTGAATCAAATGTCTAAGGTTACAAGTCATCTCCCAGTTGATAAATGCTCACAGGATTTGACTAGATAGGTTTGAAAACTATATATAATTATATGAAAAAATTCTCCAAATAATTATTGATTAAACAAATGTAAATTAAAACAGCAATGAGGTATAACCTCACACTTATCAGATTGGCCAAGATGAGAAAAAGGGAAAATGATCGATTTTGGAGAGGTTGTGGGGACATTGGGACATTGATTTATTGCTGGTGGAGTTGTGAATGGATCCAATGTTTTGGAGAGCAATGTGGAAGTATGCCCAAAAAGCAGTAAAACTGTTCTTATCTTTGCTGCGGCAAACCCAATTCTAGGTCTATATCTAGTAGTATTTATAAACAATGGGAAAAGTCCAACATGTTCCAAAATATTCATAGCAATTCTATTTGTAGTGACAAAAAATTGGAAATTGAAGAAGGTCCAACAATTGGGGAATGGTTAAACACATTATGTAACTGAATACTAAGGAATATTATTGTTCTATAAGAAAACCTAAATTTACCAAGAGAATAATGTACACATTAATAACAACACTGTGAGATGATAAATCTTGATGAACACAGCTCCTTTCAGCAGTTCAGAGAGCTAGGACAAGAATTTTAGACTGGCTATGGACAATGTTATCCCCATCCAGAGGAAGTAAAACAAAACAAAAGAAAACAAAAGACAAACTTCAGAATCTGATGAACATTATATCTTATGTAATATATATATATATATATATATATATATATATATATATGTACACACACATACACACACACACACACACACAATGCTAACCTGACTGTTCACCCCGAGGGGAGGCAGTTGGGAAGGGAGTATGGAAGTATGGAAGGACATTTTGTAACTTAAAAACATTCATGTGCATTTGGATGAAAAAAAATTAACAAATTTTAAAAATTTAAAAAATAACATAAATGGTCATATTCCAGAGAAGCATGGAATTATAGGATCTGATACTGAGCAAAGTAAGCAGAACTAATAGACCGATGTTCACATTAGCAACAACACTGTGAGATGATCAACCTTGATGGAAGCAGTTCCTCTCAGCAGTTAAGAGAGCAAGGACAACTGTATTAGATTGGCTATGGAAAATTTTATACCCATCCAGAGGAAGAAAAGCAAAACAAAACAAAACACACAACATACAAACAAAAAGTAACCCTTCAGAATCTGATGAACACTTTATGATCACTTATGTATTTCTTTTCCTTTATTCTAATTCCTCATACCAAAAATGACTAATCCGTAAACATTTATCAAAAGTATATATGTAAAATGCTAGCCTGACTTTTCACTTCTGAGAGGAGGGGGGTTGGGAAGGGAGGGTGTAAGAAAATTTTGTAACTTAAAAATATACAAGTGAATATGGATAAAAAAATACAATAAAAAAGAAATCATCGGACCAAGAATCAAAAGAACTAAATGCTAATAAACAGCTTTGGCATATCGAAACTGCAAAATTTCAGAAGGCAATTAAATTTTCTACTCAGTAAAATGATGATGATGATCCCTACATATTTCTCATCATAGTGGTGAAAATTATATGAGATGATATACTATGGAAGTGCTTTGTAAGTCTTGAAAGCAGGGCATGATTCTTTTCACTCATATGGAAATGTAGGATAGGTCACTTCAAAGCATTATAAGAATTCAGCTTTTTACACAGAAGGGAATGGTAAGGCCATTAACTCCAATACTTTCATCTTACAGATGAAGAAATTGTAACATAGGGAAATTAACTTACTTTTCTGACTTTACAATGTAGGTAACAGAAGTAAACTTTGAACCTAATACTTCTGATTCCTGTGCCTGTCTTTTCAAAGTCCTATTTAGTTCTCAGAAAGTGGATTGTGTTATACCCAATAACATCACTTTATTTAAATTCTGCCATTTTATTTCTTTAAGATTTAATTTTATTTCACTTTGTATCTTTCATGCTATATCAGAATTACCAAAAACTAGACATATTTCATAGATTTGACCTTCATTTTCAGCTTTGTCAACTTTAGTTGGTATGATTAAAAAATAACAACAAACAAACCTGTAATTGGAACATCAATAAAGTCTAGGTGCCACAATTCTCTTCATTAAAGAAGCATGATAATGTAATATCAAAGTTCAATCTTGCCAAAAACTTTAAACAAAATGTCTATTTAATTATTCTTTTAATCCTTTGAAAGAGAGATAAAACACTAATACTCCAAAAAAGAATGAATTTGGCATCAAGAGCACAAGGACATGAAAATGATGAAATGTAAAATTTTCACTTTTCAATCAATGTAAGATAGCTTAAAATTTAGATTGAAAATAAAGGTTCCCTCTCCAGGGTAAAAAGTACCCTTTCTAGGACAATAGAGGGATAGTAACAGATTTATCTGAAACACAAATATTTTAGAGACCTAGAGAAAGATGGGAAGCACTTTTAAAAATCATCTTTGTTTCCCATTTCCCCTACCACCAATGATGAGTAAATTAAAGTAATAATTTGGAATTATTTTGCCCAACTCTATGCCAATAAATTTGATAATCTAAATGAAATCAATAAATATTAACAAAAAGATGTTTCCCAGGTTAAAAGAGGAGGAAATTAAATACCTAAATAACCCTATTTCAGAAAAAGAAATTCAAGAAGCCATTATTGAAATCCCTAAGAAAAAATCTCCATGGTCAGATAGATTCACAACTGAATTCTATCAAACATTTAAGGAACAATTGGTTCCAATTCTATATTAATTTTTTGGGGAAATAGGTGAAGACAGAATTGTGCCTAACTCTTTCTATGACACCAATATGGTGCTGATACCTAAACCAGGAAGTGTTAAAACAGAGAAAGAAAATTATATACCTATCTCCCTGATGAATATAGATGCAAAAATCTTAATTAATATTGAAGCAAAATGGTTACAACAAGTTGTCACTATAACAATACATTATGACCAAGTAGAATGTATCCCAGGAATGCAGGGTTAGTTCAATATTAGGAAAACTGGTAGTATAATCAATTACATCAATAACAAAACTATCAGAAATTATATGATTATAACAATAGATGCTGAAAAAGTTTTTTACTAAACCAACCCTACTAAAAACAACAGAGAGTATAGAAATAAATGGATTGTTCCTAAGAGTAATAAGCAGTATCTATCTGAAGCCCTCAACAAGCATTATATTCAATGGAGAGAGGCTAGAGGCATTCCCAATAAGATCAGGGGTGAAAGAAGGATGCCCTTTATCACCACTCCTATTCACTATTGTATTAGAAATATTAGCTTTAGCAGGAAGAGAAGAAAAAGAAATTGAAGGAATTAGAATTGGAAAGGAAAAGACAAAACGCTAACTCTTAGCATATGACAAGATGATAAACCTAGAAAATCCCATAAAATCATCTGAAAACTACTAGAAATAATTAGCAACTTTAGCAAAATCACAAGATATAAAATAAACCCTCACAAATCCTCAACATTTCTACATATATATATATACATATATATGTGTATATATATATATATATAAAAACTGGGAAGATAGAGCAGAAAGAGCTAGAAAGAGAAATCCCATTCAAAATAACTTCAGACAATATAAAATACTTGGGAATCTAACTGTCAAAGCAGACTCAGAAACTTTTTGAAAACAATTATACAAACCATTTCTCACACAAATAAAATCAGAAAATTTTGCTCATGGATAGCATAAGCTAATAGAATAAAAATGACAATTCTACCTAAATTAAACTATTTATTAAGTGTGCTAGAAATCAAAATTCCAAAAAAGTTACTTTAATGAGTTAGAAAAAAATTATAAGTAAATTCATCTGGGGAAATGAAAAGTCAGGAATTTCCAAGGATTTAATTTAAAAAAAGTGCAAAAAGTGAAAAAGAAGGTGGTCCTACCAGATCTAAAATTATATTAGAGTCAGTCATCAAAACTGTCTGGTATTGAGTAAGAAACAGAGTGGTGTATCAGTGCAATAGTCTAGGTTCAAAAGCAGGAAACGATTATAATATTCTGAAGTTTGATAAATCCAGAGTTAAGCTATTGGGATAAAACTCTCTCTTTGATAAAAACTTTTGGGAAAATGGGTAGTTAGTGTGGCAGAAACTTGGATTAGACCAGCACCTCACACTTTATTCCAAGATTAGATCAAAATAGATACAGGATTTAGACATAGAAACAATATTATAAGCAAACTGGGAGATCAAGGAATAGTTTACCTGTCAGATGTATGGAAAAGGAAGGATTTTATGACCAAGTGATGGAGAATATCATTAAAAAATCTAGACAATTTTGAATACATTAAATTAGAAAGCTTTTGCACCAAAAAAAAACCTCTGTAATCAAGATTAAAATGTAGTAAATTGCAAGGACTCATTTCTGAAATATATAGAAAACTGAGTCAAATTTTTTTTAAAAAACAAGCCATTTCCCAAATGAGAAATGGTCAAGGGATATGCAAAGTCAATTTAGAGATTAGGAAATCAAAACGATCCATAGTCATATGAAATATTGCTCTAAATCAATACTTATTATAGAAATGAAAATTAAAGTATCACTGGGGTACCACTTCACATCTCTCAGACTGGCTAATATGACCAGAAAGGATAATGATCAATGATGGAAGGGTTGTGGGAAATCTGGGACACTAATACATTGTTGGTGGAGCTGTGAACTCATCTAAACTTTCTGGAGAGCAATTTGGAATTAAGTCCAAAAGGGTAACAAAAATGTGCATACCCTTTGATCTAGCATTAAGGTCAATACACTGAAGAGAAGATGAAAAAGTGAAAACCATCACTTGTACATAAATATTCATAGCAGCCCTGTTTGTGGTGGCAAATAATTGGAAATTGAATGAATATCCATCAATTAAGAAGTCAACTGTGGTATATGTATGTGATGGAACACTATTGTTCTATTAGAAACCAAAAGGGAAGGGAATTCAGGGAAGACTGGAAGGATTTGTATGAACTGATGCTGAGTGAGATGAGTAGATCCAGAAGAAAATTTTTCACCCTAACAGCAACATGTGGGTGATGATCAAACTTATTGGACTTGCTCATTCCATCAGTGCAACAATCTCGTACAATTTTGGGGTGCCTGCAATGGAGAATCCCACCTGTATCCAGAGAAAGAATTATGGAATTTGAACAAAGAACCAAGATTATTACTTTTAATTAAAAAAATCTTATTATATAATTTTGCTATTTTATCTTATTTATTTCCCTTACATATATGTTTTCTCTTTCATCACATTCAACTTAGATCAGTATATACCATGGAAACAATGTCTAGACTAACAGACTGCCTCCTGTTGGGAGTCGGAGAAGGGAAGTAAGATTAGGGGGGAAAAACTGTAAAATTCAAAATAAATAAATAAATAAAAGAAAAAAAGGAAAACAATCATCTTTGTTTCCCATTCCCCCCCTTACATTTCCATACAAAAGTAAAAGAATCTAGAGGAAATTAATATATATTTTATAAATGTGAGACTATAGTATTGAATTTATAAAACCTTGTCTGCTTATAGGAATCTTACAGATGAAAAGAAGACTGTCTGCCTGCACCATAATGAACTACCTCAATTTTCTCAATCACAAGGTGCCAAAATTAATTTTCTTCAGTCATTTTTCTTAGATATATCATTGTAATGGCATTAGAACTATTGAAAGTCACATTCTGTGGAATATGATAGAAATAATAAGATGATTCTTGTAGCATGCAGAGATTTGAGAAATGAATTGAAAATTTCCACATGGGATTAAAAATATAGATTGGACATACAATTTTGGATTATCATTCTGATACATATTATTTTAACTTTTCAATGGTACTGCCACCACCATCAACCACATGGAACCATTGACCCAATTGTTATTAAAATTTTCAGGGTTATTATTTTGTAAACAGATGTTGTTCAAAGATATTCTTAGACACTCCTCTCTACCAAGAACTATGCACTACTCTATCCTCCCCCCCAAAAGAAGTACCATGATATTTATTATAGTATGCCATTTTTTCCTTGATCTTTTATTTTTCCAAATACTATTGAAGATGGTTTTTCAACATTCTTTTATATGCAAATATATATATTTTAAGTTGCAAAATTTTCCTTCACCTTCCCTTCCCACCCCACACCCATCAGAAGCAAACAGTCAGATTCAGATTAGCATTATATATATATTGTTGATCAACATGTTTATAGATTAGTTTATTTATGAGGAATTAGGATGAAAGAAATATATAAGAGATAATTTTTAAAGTGTTTTTCAAATTCTGAAGCCTTTGTCTATGTTTGTGTGTGTGTGTGTGTGTGTGTGTGTTTTCGTGTGTTTGTGTGTGTGTTTTGTTTTGTTTTTTATTCTTCTTCTGGATAGGGAAAACATTGTCCATAGCCAATGGAATACAGCTGTCCTAGCTCTCTGAACTGCTGACAGGAACTGCTTCCATCAAGGATGTTCATCTCACATTGTTGTTGTTAATTCATACCTTGTTTTCTTGGTTCTACTCCCTTCTTGTAGCATTGGATTCAGTAATTCAAAGCTTCTCTAAATACTGACCATTTATGGTTTCTAATAGAACAATAAAATTCCATAGTATTCACGTAACATAACTTGTTTAGCCATTCCCCAGTAGATGGCAGCCCCCAGGTTTCAATTTTTTGCCACTAAAAAAAAAACAGTTGTAATGAATATTTTGGAGCATGTAGGACTTTCCTTTTTTTTTTTTTTTTTAATAATTTCTTCTTGTTATAGACCTAGAATTGGAATTGCTGCTTCAAAGAGTGTGATCAGTGTTATTGCTCTTTGGGGCATTGCTCTCCAGAAAGGTTGAATCCATTAATAACTCTACCAGTTCTCCCACATTGATCATTTTTCCTTTTTTCCACATTGGTCAAAATGATTGATATGAGATGATACCTCATTGTTGTTTCAATTTGCATTTCACTATTCATTAATGATTTGCAGTATTATTTAATGCAATATCTCTTTAATTTATTCATTTGCCCATAATCTTTGACCTTATATCAATTGGGGAATGACTTGTATGCTTTTAAAGATGATATAATTCTCTAAATATTTTAGAAATGAGACCTTTATCAGAATTCCTAGTTTTGAAGATTATTGCCCACTTTTCTGTTTTCCTTCTAATTTTGGCAGCATTGATCTTATTAGTGCAAAAATTTTTCAATTTAGTATAGTCAAAATCATTCATTTTGCAGTTTATAATGAGCTCTAATTCTTGTTTTGGTCATAAATTAACCCCTTTCCATAGATCTGGTAGATAGAGTACTTCTTGGTCTATTAATTGAGCTATTGTGTCACTCTTCATGTCTAAATTCGGTATCCAATTTGACGTTTTTTGGTATAGGGTGTGAGATGTGGATCTATGCTTAATTTTTGCCATACTATTTTCCAGTTTTCCCAATAATTTTTGTCAAATAATAAGTCTTATTCCAGAAGCTGATATCTGGGTTTCTCAAATAGTAGAATGTCATAATAATTTACTGCATTTTCTTTTGAAAGTATCCTGATCCAACTTATTCAATACTTTATTTCTTAACCAGTACCAGTCAGTTTTGATGACTGTGACTTTATAGCAGAGTTTCAGATCTGATGGAGCTTGCCCACCTTCCTTTACATTTTTTCATCAGTGCTCTTGCTGTTGTTTCCCTTCTGTTGCTCCAGATGAATTTTGTTACTTTTTTTTCCTAGCTAGGTAAAGTAGTCATTTGGTAGTTTGACTGGTATGGCACTGAATAAATAACTCAATTTGGGTAGAATTTTATTAAATAAGCTTGACTTAACCATGAGCATTTCAAATTTTTACAATTATTTAGATCTGACTTTATTTGTGAGAAAAGTACTTCATAATTGTGTTCATACAGTTTCTGGGTTTGTCTTGGGAGGAAAGTATTTAATGTTTTCTATAGTTATTTTAAATGGAATTTCACTTTCTATTACTTGCTCTTGGGCTATGTTGTTCCTATTTGCAAATGCTCATGAGTTATCTCAGTTCATCTTATATCCTGCTACTTTGATGAATTTGTTAACTGTTTCAAGGAGTTTTTTAGATACTTTTCTTGGGTTCTCTAAGTATACCATTATATCATCTACAAAGAGTCAAAGTTTTTCTTCCTCATTGCAAATTCTGATTACTTCACTTTCTTTTTCTACTCTTATTGTTACAGATAGCATTTCTAATACTATATTAAATATTAATGATGAAAATAAGCATCCTTGTTTGACCCCTGATTTTCTTGGAAAAGCTCTAAATTTATTCCCATTACATATACTATTTCCTGATGTTTTAAATAGATACTATATTGTTTTAAAGAAAACTCCATTTATTCCTATACTTTCTAGTATTTTTAATAGGAATGGATATTTTATTTTTTCAAAGTTTTCAGCATCTATTGAGATAATTATATGATTCTGTTGGTTTTGCTATTGATATGCTTAATTATGGTGACTATTTTCCTAACGTTGTATTACTCCTGCCCTCCTTGTATAAATCCTACCTGATCATATATATTATCCTGGAAATAACATGATGTAGTCTGTTTGCTAAAATTTTATTTAATGCTTTTGCATCAAAATTCATTAGGAAGAATTATCTATAATTTTATTAGTCTGTTTTGGTTCTTCCTGGTTTAAGAATCAGCACCATGTTGGTGTCATAAAAGGAGTTTGGCAGAAGTCTTTCTTTTTCCTATATTTTTTACATAGTTTATGTAGAATAAGAAATAATTGCTCCTCAAATGTTTAGAGTATTCATTTGGAAACCCATCTGGACCTGGAGATACTTTCTAAGGGAGTATATTGATGATTTCTTCAATTTCCTTTTTTCTGAAATAGGGTTATTTAAGTAATTTATTTCCGCCTATTATCCTATTTATTATACAGTTCTACAAAATAGTTCCAAATTATCTCTTTAAATTCCTCCTTGTGGATAGTTAGTTCAGTCTTTTCATTTTTAATATTGGTAAATTGGTATCTTCTTTCCTTTTCTAAATCAAATAAAACATTGCTTTGTCTATTTTATTGGCTTTTTCATGAAACCAACACTTAGTTTAATTTATGAGATCAATGATTTTCTTGCATTCAATTTTATTTAACTTTTCCTGGATTTTCAGAATTTCTAATTTGGTATTTCATTGGAGATCATTATTTTTTTCTTTTTCTAGCTTTTTATTAAGTTGCATACCAAATTCATTGATCTCCTCTTCCTCTTTTTTATTCTTTTTCTTTATTTTTTTAGGTTTTTTTGGTAAGGCAATGGGTTTAAGTTGCTTGCCCAAGTCCACATAGCTAGGTAATTATTAAGTGTCTGAGGTCATATTCGAACTCCTGATGCTAGGGCCAGTGCTCTATCTACTGTGCCACCTAATCACCCTCTTTTTTATTCTTATAAGCATTTAGAGATATAGTTTCCCCTCAAAACTGCCTTGGCTGCATCCCATAAATTTTGGTATGATATCTCATTATTAATCAATTTCTTGGATATAATTAGTGATTGTTTTTATTATTTGCTGTTTGATAAACCCATTATTTAAGATAACATTTTTTAATTTCCAATAAATTGTTGGTTTATGTTTCCATGACCCCTTATTACATGTAATTGTTATTGCATCATGATCTGAGAAGTGTGTATTTATTGTTTCTACCTTTCTGTATATGATTTTAAAGATTTATTTTTTTTTTAGATTTTTGCAAGGCAATGGGGTTAAGTGGCTTGCACAAGGCCACACAGCTAGGTAATTATTAAGTGTCTGAGGCCGGATTTGAACTCAGGTACTCCTGACTCCAGGGCCGGTGCTCTATCCACTGGGCCACCTAGCCACCCCATGATTATGAAGATTTTGTGCCCTAGAACGTGGTCAATTTTGGTATAGTTGCCATGTACTGACAAAAAATAGTACATTCTTTGCTATCCTCTTTAAGTTTTCTCCGGAGTTCTATCATGTCTAAGATTTTTAGGATTTTATTCACCTTCTTAACTTCCTTATTTTTTATTTTGTGGTTAGATTCATCAGGTTTTGAGAGAGGGTGATTAAGGTCTCCCATTACTAGAGTTTTGTTGTCTATGTCTCCTTGTAATTCCCTCAGTTTTCCCTCTAAGAATTTGTATGCAATACCACTAGGCACATACATGTTTAGTAATGATATAGCTTCACTACAATGGTTCCTTGTAAGAAGATGCAACTTTCTTCCCTAACCCTTTTAATGAGATTGTTTTTTGCTTGTATATGTATCTGAGATTAGAATCACTATCTCTGATTTTTTTGTCAGTTGAGACAAAATCTATTTTGTTCCAACCATTTACCTTTACCCCGTATGTATGTATGCTTCAAATGTCTTTCTTGTTAACAGCATATTGTAAGATTCTGGTTTTTAATCCATTCTGCTATACATTTCCGATTTATGGGACATTGATCCCATTCATATTTGCAGATTACTAATTCTGCATTTCCTTCCTTGCTTATTTTTTCCATTTATATTTTTTGCTTTCCTTTTCGCTTATTCCTTCTTTCCCTTATGATTTTTCTTTTATAAATATAACTTTCAATTAATTTTCACTTATACCTTCACCTTCCATTTTATCAGTCCCTTTTCTCCTTATCTTTCCCTTTCCCAGTCCCCTCCTTCCCTGTAGATTAGGGCAGATTTCTAAACCCAAGTGGGAATCCCTCTCTGGGTTAACTCAATTGAATATAATTTACTCAGAATTCACATTCTCTTTTCTTTCCCTCTAAAATGATTAATCTTTGTGCCTCTTGCCTTGATATTACTTATCCTTCCAGTACTATTAATCAGGTGTCATCAATCATAGTTTGATTATTTGATTGCTTCATAGCCTCATGTTGTTATCAGTTATTTTCTTGATTGTTTTCTTGATAAGCAGCAATGTCTCAAATTACATCTAATTATAATTATAATCATTTTTTTACCATACTCCCTTTTCAAGTATACTCCAAGTATACATATTCTTCTCCATGAACCATATCATCATTCAAAACCACATTATTTCTTAAACTATTTCTGTCCCTCTCCCCAAGTCTATTTTCACTTCCACTTTACTCCCCCCCCAAGATATGCAACCCCACATTAAGGCCTAATTTCTCTCCCATTTTACCCCCTTCCCAAACCTTGATCTAATTACCTGTAAGAATCTTAATATCTCTAAGGAATAGCAGGCTCTGGAGGTCTCACCTGAGATGTTTACAAATGATTTTAAGTTACAGAGACACTGACTCAGGATTGCCCAGTTTATGATGCCCTCAAAAGACAATGTGCTAAACAAAGTAGAATTAAAGTAGGTTGAAGGATAGTAAGACTCTTAAGTTTATACTTAGCACCCCTGCTTTTCTTCATAGCATTTTGTATCAAGCATAGTGAAGTCATCTTGGACCTCTTCAATGGAGAGAAAAGAGCCAACTATAGCCATATTCTATAAGGCTATTCTCTTCAATTATATTCTACATTTTAATTATGCTAATAGAAGTAAAGTTCTAAAGAATTGGAAATGTTATGACTTCCCTTTTAGGATTATACACAGTATGTTGGTCTTGATCAACATTTGTTTTGTTTAGCTTTTACCTTCCTTTTTTTATGCAAGTCTTGGGTCATATATTTGGCAAGTAAATTCTTTGTTCAGTTCTGTTCTTTGTGTCAGGTATTTCTGGAAGTCCTCTGTTTAGTTGAACATTCATGTTTTTCCCTGACTTTAAAGTTTTGTAGCTTGTAGGGTAGTATATTCTGAGTTGTAATCCCAGGTCCTTTGTTCTCCAAACTATGATTTTCCAGGTCATCCTATACTTCAATGTTGAGACTGATAGGTCCTGTGTGAGTCTGTTTGTATTTCCTTTGTATTTGATTTTTTTTTTTTTTTTTGCTGCTTGCAATATTCTCTCTTTTATTTGAGATTTCTGGAATTTGTTTATAACTAACAACCCTTGGAATTCTTATCCTGCAGTCTCTTTCTGGAGAGGTTCTGTGGGTTCTTTCAATTGTTTTCTTATTTCAGTAGATTTGGACAGTTTTCCCTTATAATTTGGTGCATGATATTTTCCAGGTTCTTTTTTTGACCTAGGATTTCATGGAGTCCAATGATTAATAGAATGTGTCTCCCGCATCTTTATTTCCAGGTCATTTGTTTTGCCTAAAAGGTACTTTCCATTTTCTTCAATTTTTTTTCAGTCTTTTTATTTTGTTTAATGGAATCTTATATAGTCTTTTAGATTCATTTGTTTCTATTTGTTCAATTCTAATTTTTAGAATTTTATTTTCTTCAATTAGCTTTTGTGTTTCCTTTTCCAGTTGGTTATTTTTATTTTTAACTGAATTTATTTCTTTGGGCAATTTCTCATGATTTTCCTGTTTGACACTCATTTCTTTTTCTATTTTTTCTTCTTCCCATCTTATTTGTTCTTTTTTAATTTTTTAAGCTCTTCAATGAAATTCTGGATTTGAGCTCATTTATAGACTGCTTGGGACTTCTCCTGTGTTTAATTTTTCACTCATTTCTTCTTCAGGTATGACATTTTTATCATCTTTGTCTGTAAAGTTGTTTCCTGTAGTGAGTGATCTTTTAGCTTTTCTTTGTTCTTTTAGCCCTACTCCTATGTTGTTGGGAGTATAGATCAAAGTTTTATTTATTTATTTATTTGTTTGTTTGTTTGTTTGTTTGTTTATCTGTTAATTTATTTTTGCTGGGGCTGGTGTCTAATCCCCAGCTTATTGTTGACAAAGATATTTCCCGTGAAGTTCAGGGGTTGCCTTTGCAGATTTTTCTTTCTTCCTTTATGCCCAGGTGTTGACTTAGCGGTAGTTTGTTTCCAATCCAGTTAAACCCAGTTTCCCAAGCCATCCGCCAACTCTTTCTTTCTTTCTTTCTTTTTCTTTCTTTCTTTCTTTCTTTCTTTCTTTCTTTCTTTCTTTCTTTCTTTCTTTCTTTCTTTCTTTCTGTTGTTGTAAAGATTTTATTTACTTTGAGTTTTACAATTTTCCCCTAATCTTACTTCCCTTCCCCCACCACCACAGAAGGCAATGTGCCAGTCTTTACATTGTTTACATGGTATACATTGATCCAAATTGAATGTGATTAGGTATAAATGATATCCTTAAAGGAAGAAACATAAAGGATAAGAGATAACAAGATCAGACAATAAGATCTTCCCCCCCCTAAATTAAAAGTAATAGTCCTTGGTCTATGTTCAAATTACACAAATCATTCTCTGGATGCAGATGGTATTCTCCATTGCAGACAGCCCTAAATTGTCCCTGATTGTTGCACTGATGGAATGAGTGAGTCCATCAAGGTTGATCATCACCCCCATGTTGCTGTTAGGGTGTACAGTGTTTTTCTGGTTCTGCTCATCTCACTCAGCATCAGTTCATGCAAATCCCTCCAGGCTTCCTTGAATTTGCTTCCCTCCTGTTTTCTAATAGAACAATAGTGTTCCATGACATGCATATACCACAGCTTGCTAAGCTATTCCCCAACTGAAGGACATTTACTTGATTTCTAATTCTTTGCCACCACAAACAGGACTGCTATGAATATTTTTGTACAA
This sequence comes from Macrotis lagotis, assembly GCF_037893015.1. Classification (NCBI taxonomy): domain Eukaryota; kingdom Metazoa; phylum Chordata; class Mammalia; order Peramelemorphia; family Peramelidae; genus Macrotis; species Macrotis lagotis. Next base: position 113,275,575 of record NC_133663.1, on the reverse strand, counting down.
GTGATGTTTTTACCCCTTTTCATAATCTCTTCAGGGTATAGACTCAGTAGTGGTAATGCTGGATCACGGTATGCACATTTTTGTTGTCCTTTGGGCATAGTACCAAATTGCTCTCCAGAAAGGTTGAATGGGTTCACAGCTCCACCAACAATGAAATAGTGTCCCAGATAGTGTCCCTACAACCATTCCAAAAATGATCGTTATCCTTTCTGGTCATACTGGTCAGTCTGAAACATCCCCCAACTTTTGAAATAGTTAGAAATATGATGCTCCTTATACATATTAAGTAAAACTAAACATCTATAATAGCCATAATCTGATGTGGGGGAAGCAATAGAAATAAATATAATATACTTCAATCTGCATTCTATCTAAGTTCATTTTTCTTTTTTTTGGAGATAGATCACATTTTTCACCAGAAATCTTTTTGACTTATTGTGCATCATTTTATTTATCACAGTTACTAAGTTTTTCAAACTGTTTTTCTTCTGATATTGTTTATTCTATATTCATTGTTCTTCTGGTTCTGTTTGCTTCATTTTTATCAGTTTACTTAAGTCTTTCCAAATTTTTACTGAAATTATTCTTTTTCCCAGTATATGTTTATTAGATCTTCTTTTCAGTAGAGAAGAATAAGATGCCATAAAATCTCAGTTAAAAAAGGGAATGTCTTTTGTTTTCCAAAAGTAAGGGGATGTAGTAGAAGAATGGAAGAAAGAAAAGCAAAGTATATCTCACATATTTTAGACATTTAATAATTTTTAATTGAATTGATGTAGGTTATACATTTAGAAGCTCTTACTCATGTACAGCAGAAATCAGACATCAGGTAATAGTTTTTCCAAATTGAAGTGTTGTTAAGAGTTTGGTGTGACCTACTAAATTAGTCCAGATGAGATAAAGGAAGATATTCAATATTGGAGAGGTTGTAGGAGGATTGAGATATTGATGCATTGCTGGGGGAGTTGTGAATGGAACCAACCTTTCTGGAGAGCAATATGGGAGTTATGCCCAAAAAACAATAAAACTGTTCATACTCTTTGACCCAGCAATTCCAATTCTAGACTATCCAGAAGAAACTGTAAAAAAACAGAAAAAGTCCTACATGTTCCAAAATATTAATAGTAGTTCTTTTGTAGTAGCAAAGAATTGGAAATTGAGAGGATGCCCATGTACTAAACAAGTTATGGTACATGTATACTATGGAATATTATTGTTCTTTAAGAAACAATAAATAGTCAGATTCTAGAGAAGCATGGAATGACTTATGGGATCTAATGCTGAGTGAAGGGAATAGAGCCAAGAGAAGAATTTACACATCAGCAATATGAAATGAACAACCTTGATGAAAGTAACCCCTGTCATCAATCCAGAGAGCTAGAAAAACTGTATTTGACAGATTATGGACTATATTATCCCCAACCAGAGGAAGAAAAATTAAACAAACAAAACACATGGAAAAAAAGCCACCACTACCAAATCTGATGAACAATTTATAAAAAATTATCTCTTATTCATCACTTTCCCTTAAATCTAATTTCTTTTGCCAAAAATTACTAATTGGTAAATATGTTAAACAAAATATGTATGTAAAATGTTAAGCTGACTGTTCCCAATTAAAAGAAGGGGGTGGGAAGGGAGGGTGGAAAGAAACATTGTGATTTGGAAATATATATGTACAAATGTATAAATTTTTTTAAATTTATTTTTATTAAAGATATTATTTGAGTTTTACAAATTTCCAACAATTTTGCTTCCTTCCCCCCCACAGAAAGCACTCTGTCAGTCTTTACTTTGTTTCCATGTTGTACCTTGATCCAAATTGGGTGTGATGAGAGAGAAATCATATCCTTAAAGAGAAGAGAAGTCTAAGAGGTAACAAGATAAGACAATAAGATATCTGTTTTTTTCCTAAATTAAGGGGAATAGTCCTTGCACTTTGTTCAAACTGCACAGCTCCTTATCTGGATACAGATGGTACTCTCCTTTGCAGACAGCCCAAAATTGTTCCTGATTGTTGCACTGATGGAATGAGCAAGTCCTTCAAGATTGAACATCACTCCCGTGTTGCTGTTAGGGTGTACAGTGTTTTTCTGGTTCTGATCATCTCACTCAGCATCAGTTCATGCAAATCCCTCCAGGTTTCCCTGAAATCCTGTCCCTCCTGGTTTCTAATAGAACAATAAGTGTTCCATGACATACATATACCACAGTTTGCTAAGCCATTCCCCAGTTGAAGGACATTTACTGGATTTCCAATTCTTTCCTACCACCAACAGGGCTGCTATAAATATTTTTGTACAAGTAATGTTTTTACCCTTTTTCCTTATCTCTTCAGGGTATAGAACCAGTAGTGGTATTGCTGGGTCAAAAGGTATGCACATTTTTGTTGCCCTTTGGGCATAGTTCCAAATAGCTCTCCAGAAGGGTTGGATGAGTTCACAGCTCCACCAACAGTGTAATAGTGTCCCAGATTTCCCACATCCCCTCCAACAATGATCGTTATCCTTCCTGGCCATACTGGCCAATCTGAGAGGTGTGAGGTGGCACCCCAGAGAAGCTTTAATTTGCATTTCTCTAATAATTAATGATTTAGAGCATTTTTTCATATAGCTATGGATTACTTTGATCTCCTCATCTGTAAATTGCCTTTGCATATCCTTTGACCATTTGTCAATTGGGGAATGGCTTTTTTGTTTTAAAAATATGACTCAGTTCTCTGTATATTTTAGAAATGAGTCCTTTGTCAGAATCATTAGTTGTAAAGATTGTTTCCCAATTTATTACATTTCTTTTGATCTTGGTTACATTGGTTTTATCTATGCAAAAGCTTTTTAATTTAATGTAATCAAAATCATCTAATTGGTTTTTGGTGATGTTCTCCAACACTTCCTTAGTCATAAACTGTTCACCTTTCCATAGATCTGACAGGTAGACTAGTACTTGATCTTCTAATTTGCTTATATTATTGTTTTTTATGTCTATGTCCTGTAACCATTTGGATCTTATCTTGGTAAAGGGTGTGAGGTGTTGGTCTAATCTAAGTTTCTTCTATACTAACTTCCAATTATCCCAGCAATTCTTATCAAAGACGGAGTTTTTATCCCAATGGCCAGACTCTTTGGGTTTATCAAACAGCGGATTACTATAATCATCTCCTGCTTTTACACCTAGTCTATTCCACTGGTCCACCACTCTGTTTCTTAGCCAATACCAAACAGTTCTGATGACTGATGCTTTATAATATAATTTTAGATCAGGTAGGGCTAAGCCACCTTCTTCTGCACTTTTTTTCATTAAGTTCCTGGCAATTCTTGACTTTTTATTTCTCCATATGAATTTACTTACAATTTTTTCTAAGTAGTTAAAGTAATTTTTTGGAATTTTGATTGGTAGGGCACTAAACAGATAGTTTAGTTTTGGTAGAATTGTCATTTTTATTATATTAGCTCTACCTATCCACGAGCAGTTGATATTTGCCCAGTTATTTAAATCTAATTTAATTTGTGTGAGTAGTGTTTTATAATTGTTTTCCAAAAGATTCTGAGTCTTTCTTGGCAAATAGACTCCCAAATATTTTATATTGTCTGAGGTTACTTTGAATGGGATTTCTTTTTCTAGTTCTTCTTGCTGTTTCTTGCTAGACATATATAGAAAAGTTGAGGATTTATGAGGGTTTATTTTATAACCTGCAACTTTGCTAAAATTGCTAATTTTTCCAGTAGTTTTTTAGATGATTTCTTGGGATTCTCTAGGTAGACTATCATGTCTTCTGCAAAGAGTGAGAGTTTCTTTTTCTTCTCTAATTGCTGATGCAATTTTTAAAAAAAGAATTTGGTGTGAATTTTAGAATCTTGTATGTTATAATGCATGAAAAACTGTTTTTGGCTAGTTTGATGTTAAGAAAAACTGGAGTAAAAGCAAATTTCCAGGTCATTTTCACCCAATATTTTGAAAGTTAAAATGATTCATAGAAAAGAATCAATGAAACTATTTGAAGAAAAAAAATTCAACAGCATAATATTTTTATCTTTGTGCTAATTTGCTAAGTTAATCATTTTTTATATTCTAAATGTAAGAACTCATCAGGACTACCATCAGTCGGGCTTACAGATATCACAGATACCTACAAAGCAACAATTCAATACCTAGGTGTTCCATATGTAATTAATATTTTATGTGTTTTTTGTCACTGTGTGACTTAAAAAAGCAATGGATCTTTGAGTATCAAATAATATTTTTTATCAGTGGAGAAATAAAGTACAATATATTTGGAATTTAGAATGTGTTTGGAAGGCACTATGAAATACTTTCAAATTTCCCTAAACCTTTCACATATATTTAGCTGTGCCCTAAGGGGTCAATGAAGCTCATTCCATGAGAAACTTAACATACATATATATTAAAGTGGTAAAATATTAATGTAATAACAATTATTAATTCTCATCCACATTATTACTCTATCAACCACTGATCTTCCAAAAGCACTTTAATCTGTCATAATTACATATTACATGAAATTTAAATTGACAATTTAGGGATCATGCAGAAATTTCATAAGTCATATGTATATTTTAATTTTATATTGAATAAGAAAACTAATATGTAGACAGTAAAAATATCCATACTGCTTTAAAAACCTTAAAATTAGCTCACAATTAAAAGAAAGCCAATATGGCCATTATTATAAATTAAATTTTGAAAATATGCAAATCAGTCTATAACCCTTTGTTGTGAATTTAATTCCATTTGATGACAAAAATCCTTACTTTCTGAAACTCCAGTGGTGTTAGTTTCTATCATTCTGGCCACAATCATGGCATAATCACATCTTAGATTATGGTTTTCTCTTGATTTCTGGTCACTTCCAAGATTTCAAATTTTTCTATTCCCAGGATTTGACAGCAATCAGTTATCCATCTGATTTTCCCACTATAGTATTCATACTTCTTCTATCATTTTCTGTTACCTTCATTACCTTGAATTTTCTCTTTTTCTGTATCTTTTCTTTAGTTTCACTATCTTTCTATCTATATCTAGCTAGGTCTCTAGCTATCTAGGAATACATTCTTATCAAATACCCATGACACATCTTTTCCTAAAATGCTTTGGACAGGACATTAGGTATTTACATGTTCCCCTTTATTTCTCTAGACTTTTTTGTCTATTAAAATACATTTTACCTATATTCAGACACTTAGCTATGTTGGCTTATTCAAGACACTTAACCCTGTTTGCCTCAGGTCTTCATTGACAAAATGAGTTGGACAAAGAAATGGTAAACCATTCTAGTATCTCTGCCACTAAAAATAAGGCAGGGCTCACAAAAAACTAGCAATGCCTGGAAAATCTTGTAATTTTGCATTAGAAAATACTATATATATATATAATATATATATATATATATATATATATATACCTTGTGTTTTATTCAGTTATAAGAATTCTACATAAATTAGAGTTACCCTACTTTTTCAATATTTTTGAGGAGGGAAATAGTATGAGGAACGCTACCTCAAAGTCATAGGATTTGCTTTCACTCATTCTACCTGTCCTAATTTAAAATTCTGAAATACTGAGGGCTAGAAAGAGAATTTACACCATGACAGGGACAACTAGTTAGTTAATTATAAATATGACTATATCGAGGGTTGCCTGAATTAGTGAAAGATTGAAGGGATTAGACTTTCTGTTGAAATGAGAAATTGACCAAATATCTGCTAGATCAATAAAGTAATTTCACATAGGACAGGTATTCTTGTTCATTCTAGGGCAAAAATAAATGATGATATATAGATAATCTGATAAAAAAAATTTGTCATTTATATCTTGCAAATAAAAGGGTTTTTTCCCCCTTAATATTTATGGAAATGTAAAGTTCTGAATGAGTGATCAGACTTTCTAAGTCTTTTTTTGATCTTTACTAACTCAGTAGTTTAAAGGTCATGAATTGATGAATATATTATATTTCTAGGTACCAAGGACACATTCAGACCAAGTTCCAGATGCAGCTTGTCAAGTTCTAAACTGGTAATTTGGAACACTTTTCCCACAAAGACATATCCGAGATTTAGACTTAGAAGCAACTTAAAAAAATACATGGCCCACTCTGTACATTTTTTATGTTTTGAAACCTTATCTTAAAGAGATCAAGATTTTGATTTGAACCATCCCATTGAATTCCCAAATAAGCATTCTTTGAATGATATTCTTCTATTTCTTCTTTATATTTAAATGCTAGATGTTTTATTATTTGCATTGTAGAGTTACAATATATATGAAAAAGCAAATCCTATGACTTTGAAGTAGCGTTCCTTATACTATTTCCCTCCTCAAAAAGATGAAAAAGTAGGGTAACTCTAATTTGTGTAGATTTCTTATGACTGTATAAAACTCAAGAAATCCATTGCATCTATTGTTCTCTCATATAAAGTCCTATGATATTATTTTACTTCTCATCATTTGTGCCTAAAATTCAAATGATTAATATGGTCTGTATAGACTTTCCTTTAAATGTGAGCTAAAAACATATAAGGTAAATCATAAATGGTAAGAACTTGATCTTTTTCTAGACTTAGATTAATGTCACACATGGAGAAAACTTAAAAAACTAATTTTAATGACTTTCATAC